>NW_015549634.1:1122248-1125014 GCF_001515605.1 Sinocyclocheilus anshuiensis | reverse complement strand
CAGGAAATCAGGACAGAACAGGACGAGACAGAAGCTTCACCGTACCTCTGAATTTTCCTAATGCTGCATTAGTGGAAGAAAAGCAGAAGCGTTAGTGATTCAAACCCAAAGTGAGGAGAGGAGCGCATGCATGTGAGCATATAAAGCGAACGCACCTGTCTTTCTTGTAGAACTCCAGCATCATGTTATCGGTGGCGACGCTGAGTGGGCGTCGGCTTTGGTCCGGCTGCCTGCGATCTGATTGGTCCAAGTCCGGCGACGGCATGGAGCTGTAGCTGGCGTTGTGGTTGTTATGAACAGGGCTGCCGTAGCTTCCTGTCACGTTAAACTCGATCTCTGCGAACACAGAACCGTTTTAGCACTGGTCGTTCACGCCTCAGATTTGCAAAAGACTCAAGAAATGGGCGTGCAGATATACAGACAAATGAATATTAAAACAAGAGCAGAGAAAGAAAGAAAAAACCATCAACAACAGAGATAGGGGCCACCTTGATATATTCTAAAAATATAATAATAATGATAATGAACTCTCAGGAAATCGTATCATTAGAGACTACTAACAACTTTCATGAACAAATCCAATTTATAAAGCGGATAGTACCGGTCCTTGATTCTGATTGGCTGAGCCGCGTTCGAAGCTGTTGTGAATGACTCTACAAAGTAACATACACCTTTGTTTACGTTTGTGTGTTGCTCGGCAACCACTTTGTAGCAACCACAACTGTTTCTGAGGAGCTACATTGTTTGGTGGAAGAATACTGTTTTTATTAATATCATTACACTTTATTTGCTCTGTTTTATTTTGTGAAACCTAACTACGTATATGGAATAACTGTTTTATAAAAGCAATAACCCCCGTGAAGCCGTGGTTTACAGTGAATTTATAACAGCTAAGGGGGTTTTCGCGGAGTGCCTAACAACACAAGTATAACTTAGCTGTTATAAATTCACTGTAAACCACGGCTTCACGGGGCTTATTGCTTTAATGTTTTGATAAATTATTATTTTAAATAAATAAGCAGACATACCGGTCTACATGAAAAATGAAGAAGAACATTTAATAGTTCTAATAATATTATATAAGGAATAAAAGCATAGTTACTTTTCGTTCGCTCTTCTTTGAATTTTCGGTGTATATCAATAGCTATGTTTCCATCCAAAGATTGGAATTAAATTTACGCGCAAAACTGGAATATCGCATAAAACATTTGCGAATAAAGC
Organism: Sinocyclocheilus anshuiensis; assembly: GCF_001515605.1. NCBI lineage: Eukaryota > Metazoa > Chordata > Actinopteri > Cypriniformes > Cyprinidae > Sinocyclocheilus > Sinocyclocheilus anshuiensis. The sequence goes on along the minus strand of NW_015549634.1, from coordinate 1,123,793 downwards.
ACCGTTTCCATCGAACGAGTCAAAGAGAACAAAATCATCGCTTCCTGATAAACTGTGGCACGCTAAGAAAACTAGGAGAATATAATGATTTTTGTATATAATAAATCACTTGCGTGCGCTTCAGAGCGAGCGAGACGAAACACAGTTAATGCTGTCAATGCTTTCGGAGCAGATGCTGCTGTTTGGGAACGCAGTCGTTAAAGACAATTATACAGAAATACTTTGACGACAGACTTTGCTCAGGCCTTTCAGAACGATCATAACAATATTTCAGATGCTGTGAACGAGATCGGTCCGCTGGTTAGTTAAGTTATCCCGTCTCATAGCGCAAAGTCACATGACTTTTTCGATGCGCATGGAGGAATTTATTCGGTAAATGTGTTTCCATCGTAGTTTATGCGCATTTTTTCTTATCGGATATAACGTTTTTATGCGCATTTTTAGAATTTATGCGCATATTGGTGTTTCCATCCAGCGTGTTTTTATGCGATATTCCAAAATGTGCATAAAAATAGGTGGATGGAAATATAGCTATTGTTTGCTGTGTATCACAATAATCCATTGTGTCATCATGTTCATGATCAGACGTACCGCTGTATCAGTGCCCTTATTTGCGCATCTTTTATTTGACAAATAAAACTGTTGTGCAACCTGTATATACATGTTAACATCTCAAAAAACGTGTTTTAGGGTTTCATAACCCTTTAAATAGATCAGAATTGTCAGTACAGGGTAGATTACTTAGAAAATGTAATCCGTTACGGATTACAAATTACATAACAAAAATTGTAGTTAGTAACGTAATCCGTTACATTACACATTTTAGGTAATGTAATCGAATTACTTTTAGATTACTTTTGATCTAACTCATTACATTGATTTGAATAATAATATCTTGTACCATATTGACATAAAAATACAAATATATATTAAACGTGAAATGCATTAAACATTGCATTGCGTCAAGGTTTCCCAAATGGGGATCGTGAGTTTAATGCAAAGCTAAAATTTAATTAAATCATTAAAATAAATCATAAAATTAAAATAACTAATTTAAAAATAGCAACAATCAAAATAAAACACTTACTAAAAAAAGATCTCATGGACAGTGTGAAATCTTTGACAACAAATGCAAATTAGATTGTACTTCTAAAAAACTAAACAAAACTAAATGTACTGATAAATGAGTAAAAATTTTAGATATACACATTTGTGCGTGTGTGTGTGTGTGTGTGTACCCCTCCGTATGCGCCCACAGCAGGTTTGGCCCCAGAACAATCGCAATGTTTCCTGGCGTCATTTTATTGTAATCCTGATACTCGTTCAGCTTGGCAAGAAATTTTATCAAATACCTGGAAATCAAAGAAGATTAAAAAAAAAAGTTAAATAAGTTTAATGTTAAATGAAATGTTCATTGAAATGTTTAATTAAAGGGATAGTTCACCCAAAAATGAAAATGTGTTGTTTATCTGCTTACCCCCAGGGCAGCCAAGATGTAGGTGACTTTGTTTCTTCAGTAGAACACATATGATGATTTTTAAGTCC
>NW_015549634.1:1119761-1122047 GCF_001515605.1 Sinocyclocheilus anshuiensis | reverse complement strand
CTTAGCTGTTATAAATTCACTGTAAACCACGGCTTCACGGGGCTTATTGCTTTAATGTTTTGATAAATTATTATTTTAAATAAATAAGCAGACATACCGGTCTACATGAAAAATGAAGAAGAACATTTAATAGTTCTAATAATATTATATAAGGAATAAAAGCATAGTTACTTTTCGTTCGCTCTTCTTTGAATTTTCGGTGTATATCAATAGCTATGTTTCCATCCAAAGATTGGAATTAAATTTACGCGCAAAACTGGAATATCGCATAAAACATTTGCGAATAAAGCACCGTTTCCATCGAACGAGTCAAAGAGAACAAAATCATCGCTTCCTGATAAACTGTGGCACGCTAAGAAAACTAGGAGAATATAATGATTTTTGTATATAATAAATCACTTGCGTGCGCTTCAGAGCGAGCGAGACGAAACACAGTTAATGCTGTCAATGCTTTCGGAGCAGATGCTGCTGTTTGGGAACGCAGTCGTTAAAGACAATTATACAGAAATACTTTGACGACAGACTTTGCTCAGGCCTTTCAGAACGATCATAACAATATTTCAGATGCTGTGAACGAGATCGGTCCGCTGGTTAGTTAAGTTATCCCGTCTCATAGCGCAAAGTCACATGACTTTTTCGATGCGCATGGAGGAATTTATTCGGTAAATGTGTTTCCATCGTAGTTTATGCGCATTTTTTCTTATCGGATATAACGTTTTTATGCGCATTTTTAGAATTTATGCGCATATTGGTGTTTCCATCCAGCGTGTTTTTATGCGATATTCCAAAATGTGCATAAAAATAGGTGGATGGAAATATAGCTATTGTTTGCTGTGTATCACAATAATCCATTGTGTCATCATGTTCATGATCAGACGTACCGCTGTATCAGTGCCCTTATTTGCGCATCTTTTATTTGACAAATAAAACTGTTGTGCAACCTGTATATACATGTTAACATCTCAAAAAATGTGTTTTAGGGTTTCATAACCCTTTAAATAGATCAGAATTGTCAGTACAGGGTAGATTACTTAGAAAATGTAATCCGTTACGGATTACAAATTACATGACAAAAATTGTAGTTAGTAACGTAATCCGTTACATTACACATTTTAGGTAATGTAATTGAATTACTTTTAGATTACTTTTGATCTAACTCATTACATTGATTTGAATAATAATATCTTGTACCATATTGACATAAAAATACAAATATATATTAAACGTGAAATGCATTAAACATTGCATTGCGTCAAGGTTTCCCAAATGGGGATCGTGAGTTTAATGCAAAGCTAAAATTTAATTAAATCATTAAAATAAATCATAAAATTAAAATAACTAATTTAAAAATAGCAACAATCAAAATAAAACACTTACTAAAAAAAGATCTCATGGACAGTGTGAAATCTTTGACAACAAATGCAAATTAGATTGTACTTCTAAAAAACTAAACAAAACTAAATGTACTGATAAATGAGTAAAAATTTTAGATATACACATTGATACAAACTAAGATATAAATGTATAATTATATGCAAGTATATTAATTATAATAATGAAACAGTATTAATGATTGATACTAACAATATATATAAGCTACATAAAAATGTAAAATATTAAATAAAAAAAAAATAGAATTATATGATGTATATATAAACAAATGTAAACAAAAGCAAAGTATGTTTGAATATGCTCTTTTTCTCGCAAATTAACCTCCGTATTTCTAAACAAGATATTATTTTCATATTTTCACTTTAATTTCAGTTAAAATGTTAGTAATTTTGTTGTGTTTGTTTTTTTAAATGTCTTTATAGCTATTTATTATTTTTTATTTATTTAAATTTAGTCATTTTACTAAATACCTTGGCTAGCTGAACTAAAAGTTTTTTTTTTATGTCTTATTTAAGTTTAAAGTAAGAAAATGTTTTTTATGGTTGTAATTTTATTTGATGATGATAAGCACTCTCACCTTCGGGGAAGAACCAATCAGCATGCTGGATAATGGGCTCAATGATCCCCACGATCTGCAGCGAGACTGTGGTCATCATCTCTGTGCTGTTCCTGAGAGACAGTGAGACATGCATCCCATCAGTGATGTCATTTCCTCATCATGACGCTGATGGCGCTCTGGCGTAGTTTACGTTAATGGGTGTTGTCGCGGGAGGAGCAAACGTCAAGACACAGTGGGTCTCGGAGAGACTTTTATTAACAGAAAATAAACAAAGTGTCCAAAATAAACAGGGGATCTGGTGTCCTCGTCGTGCTGCGGGGTTCGCGAAGGGAAGG
>NW_015549634.1:1112881-1119551 GCF_001515605.1 Sinocyclocheilus anshuiensis | reverse complement strand
GTGTGTGTGTGTGTGTGTGTGTGTGTGTGTGTGTGTGTGTGTGTGTGTGTGTGTGTGTGTGTGTGTGTGTTTGTTTGCAGCCAGTCTTACTACATTCCTAATTAATCCAATCAATCTTCTCACAGACTTAATTGTGTCACGGATGCAAAAATGATTACAGGGTCAATGTGATGATAAGACAATCTCAGGCAAGACAACACACACACACACACACACACACACACAAACACGCACGCACTCCTGAATAACTACACGAGCTCACTAACAATTACTGTTACTGTTAATGTCACGTTCACTCACTTCGATGCCTGAATCCAATCGTCATACAGGTCAAAGGTCAGCAGGGGTTCGGGCAGCTCACGCAGGTATGATTTCAGAGCACCTGCGCAGCACACACACACACACACACACACTCGTGTTAATTTTGTCAGCTATTTTCAATTTTAGTCTTAGTCCCGTGTTAAATGTCCTTGTTAGTTTTTATTCAACCTTATCAACCTTATCCTATTTAGTTTTAGTCAAGTTTTAGTCGACTAAAAGTCTCAACATTTTAGTCCAAGAAAACCTGAAGTATTTTAGTCTAGTTTTAAAACTTTCAAAAACTAGTTTTTGAAAACTTGACATTTTAGCAATAAGTTTAATATTAATTAACCGTACAGCAGTATTAATTTTTAATTTAGTCTTAGTCTTACTCAAATGTACATTTTAGTTTTCATATTTAGTCAACCTTGACCTGTTTTTGTTCAGTCAAGGTTAGGTCAACGAAATATATGAGCGTTTTAGTCAGATTTTAGTCAATGAAATCTCAGTCATATTTTTGTCATGCTGTATAACTGATAAAAATGTATTTTGCTCAAAATTATAATTATAATTATTGTTGTTATTTGAGAACTGTACTTTTGCATTTCAGGCATTGCACTTTCACCAGTAAACACAAATCAATACAATGTGGACTCATGGTGTATTTTACCTCATCTAGTGTACTGATTTATTATAGGCTTTTTATTATATAGATCAATACCACAGACTTATGTAATCTCTCTGTCTACATTATGAAAACTGCTAAAACAAACAAAAAATATTATAACAGTGAAATTCCAAGTAATTCCAAATCGCAATATGTTTCCTATGTTTCTCTATTAAAACAACAGCGGTTGAGTAAGTGCATTTATTCAGCAAACAATACAGTCGAGATCTCGTGACAGAACACAGACCGGCTGAGTGACGCTTTCATTAGATCGCTAAACTCAAGCTTGTTTGTTGCTGTTTTCAGATCATCTGCGGCGCATGGTTGCCAGATTGCTTAAAATAAGCAAAACACCGGGAAGAAAATGTATCAATGTAACAGCGAAGCTCTGATTCGGGGATTAGAACTCTTGATATCTGGCAACCGCACTCATGAAAGCTCTCGTAGTAGAGGAGTCCGCAATAACATTTTGTAAAATAAAAAGAGGTTTTTGGTAAAGTTTTTATGTTTTTGAATTAAGCCTGGGCGATAAAACGGTATTGATATTTATCGACGGTACACCTTCTTCGATAACGATATTAAAAAGGTTCGATATAGCGCACGATATAAGCACGTGCTACGAGTGACGCAGACAGCACACACAAACACGAACATGAGTGCTGTGCTGCCTGTGATGAGGAGATCGTGAGTAAAGAATGAATATTAGTCGAATTTAAAATAAACATTTGCATTTGAATGCAAAAATAGTACAATCCAATGTTAGATGTGCATCTGGGAGCGTCATCAGCGGCGCGCGAGATGCTGTGATTATGATGTAAGTGACGTTGTATTTTAATGTTTTGTTAGTCTAGCCCACGAGACGCGCCGCTGCTGCGTTATTCATTCAAAATATTAGAGAAATATAGAAGCTCAGTGCAGAGAAGATCTTGATTAGGTTAAAAGCGAAACCAAGCCATTCACACAGAACGCATATTCAGCGCATTTTTTAGACGGACAAATATGACTGCTGCACTCGCGTCTCACACAAGAGAGTAGAGTTTAAACTTTTAGAAAACACGTCACGAATTTGTGGAGGTTTATTCCTTTTCACTGCGTCTCGTATGTGTTTAAAGGCAATCTGCGTGATGGGCGCTTCGGTTCTTTGTATTAAGCAATGCATAAATACGTGATGCTGTTTTGTTCAATCTGCATATAAAACATTAGAAATTAGATATTTGTTTAATATTTATTTTGTTTTTGACTGTTAAAACAAAAAAATATTTGTTGTTTGTCTCAATAAATTGAGTTAATTTAAAAATACAGTGGTTAAATGTAAAAAAAAATTTCTATTGCTTTGTTTTAAAAAAGGTTATAAAAAATTTCAATAATTATCGATACCGAACGATATGAAACATTATATCGTTGATACATTTTTTAGCCCTATTTTGAATACATTTTAGTCTTTTTTCGTCAACGAAATTGCATGTTGATACAGTCACAGTTATCATTTATTGACCTCATTGTCGTCTCGTCTTAGTCATGAGAAAAAAGCTCGTCAACGAACATTTTTCCTCCTAGTTTTCGTTAACGAAATGAACACTACCTAACACACACACGCCGAGCTGCGTTTAGGACCGTGTGATGGTTAATAATAAGCGGAGGGGGATCTCACCTGCGATGGCGTGAGGATCCGCAGAATACTCCTGAAAGTCCAGCACGCCGCAGTCCAGAGACGCCTTCAGCTTCTTCAGCTTCGAGGCAGACGGAGCGACTCGAAACAAACCCTGACACAAACACACACAAACTCACTTTTAATACAGTTATATGCATTTATTCTCATGCAGAGGTGGAAACCAGTGTTAATTTCATTCAACTACATTTCTTTCACTGATGACAACGAGACGATAACGAACTAAAACTCTTTTTGAATGACAAAAAACTATGACGTAAATCTATTGACATTTTCGTCAATGAATAAAAACGAGACGAAAATGTTAGGGAGGGACAATTTGGGAAGAGATTAATTCAGAAGGAATCTGCTGCGTGGTTCGTAGTTTAGATGCGTACATATGAACCGGCGGGACATAAGCTAACATACACTTGCTGCACGTCACATAAAACGTTCAAAAATGTCAATATGTGGGAGTAAGAGAAGAGCAGACATATGGATAAATCTGACGACGCCAGAGAGAACTCAATTCGCTGCAGTTTTCTGAGCGCAGACACTGAAGCACACACACACAGAAAGCGCCTCTCACAGCGCGCGAGTACTCTTTCGCATCGCATGAATGGAGAATTACACACAAAATGATGTCGAATTGTCCATTTTGACGAGTATTCACGTAAACACGGTTGATTACGTCTTAAGTGAACGTAAACAGCAGGGAGAACATGCATCAGTACATTGCACCCATTGCAGCTGTGCATTCGGTTTTAAAGGGACAGCAGCCTAATTTAGTTGCTATTGAGTCATTGATATTAATCAAGCAACAACAGAAAGACAGAAAATCACGCACTGCTCTTGACTGAAAAACTTTAGTAGCCCTAAAGATTAATCTTAATTTTTTTATAGAAATAAATATGTCTGCTTGAAAGAATGAAGAATATGGTAAACAAGTTGCTATAAAGAATGCATAATTAGCCGATATAACCATTGGTATTTCATTAAAAAGGAGACCATGTTCTTGTTCTTTATGAGAAGTGGTTTTATTTCATTTTAACATAAAGGCATGTTGTGTGTCACCGCAGTTAAATCGGTGTCTATCATGATAAAACCTTAATATCAAACCTATATAATGAGTTTTAGAGAAATGCTTAATAAATGCACTGTAATTAAACCCATTCGATTTCAGCCGACTAAATTTACTGTAGATTTAGTGGAATAAAAGCTTACGATATTTAGTCGACTAAAACTAGACTAAAACTAAAAACAATTCAGGTGACTAAAATATGACTAAAACTAAATCAAAATGAACACTGGTGGAAACAGATGCAGAATAGTGTAAAACTGTCAAAGAAATGTATATAGCTTTATATATTTGATATGTAAGTCAGTGTATCGTATGCTATAGTGACAGTGAATGTTCACCTCCTCCTGTAGGCCGCAGTCCAGCAGCACGGTCACACACGCTTCGATGGGGAAAGCGATTTCTCTCCCGCTCAGAGTCAGATGCTCCTCTAACGGTTTCCCGTAACACGGCTTCTCCACCCACGACTCTGAAACACAAACCACACGCGCTTTACTGACAAAACAACACCAAACAGGCCATTTACTTACAGTTAGGGTTCAGATTATGATCATTACAATATTATATGTGACCCTGCAGCACAAAAGCAGTCTTAAGTCGCTGGGGTATATTTGTAGCAATAGCCAACTATACATTGTATGGCTCAAAATTATACATTTTTCTTTGATGGCAAAAATCATTAGGATATTAAGTAAAGATCATGTTCCATGAAGATATTTTGTAAATTTCTTACCGTAAATATATAACTTAATTTTTGATTAGTAAAATGCATTGCTAAGAACTTAATTTGAACAACTTTAAAGATGATTTTCTCAATATTTAGATTTTTTTGCACCCTCATATTCCAGATTTTCAGACAATAGTTGTATCTCAGCCAAATATTGTCCGATCCTAACAAACCATACATCAATGTACATTATACTAATTATTAAAATATTATATAATAAAATAATATATATTACAATAAATATTTATTATAATAGTAAATTATATGATACATATTACATTTTTAAATATTATAGTTCTAATTATTAAAATATTAAAGAATTATTATAATATTATTATAATAACTTAATATTAAGATGAAATATAATATTAAATTAAATTATAATTCATTTTAAATATTAAGTTATTAAAATTATTTAATCATTAATAATAATAATAATATATAATTAGTTTACAATATACAATTACATTTATATGATTAAATAATATATAATTAGTTCATATATAATAATATTAAAATAATATGTGATTCCAGGTTTATTCAGTTCCTTCTTTTTCCGATTCTTCATGATTCTCACCCTGTTGCTCTTTAATCTGTGGCAGAACGTTCTGAAGCAGCTCCAAAGACTTCTTGTGGTACTCGGCCTGAACCTCGATCAGCTGAACAGAGCGACAGAAAGATGTTAGCGATAAAAAGGCAGGCTGTTCATCTGAACGAGTAAAGCACTCACCGTCTGGAAGTAGTTTGCATAGTCAATTTCTTTGGCCATGAAACTATACATGTCCGCCGAGAGCTGATCCTGAAAAACATTGACATTAAACATGATGCTTCGATGTTGCATGTTTACAATATGCATTATGAATACGGTGCAGTCTGTATGCATGAAATAACAGAGAGAGAGCGAAGCTCCACCCACTCTACAGATCTCCATGCGATTGGCTGCCTCCTCCATCTCCTCCCTGAGGGCGTCGGCTTTGGCCCCGGTAGGCGTGTCCTTATTAGTCAGAGTTGAGGATTTGGACGACTGGTGCCACCTAGAGGTCGAGAGGAGAGAACGGCGTAATAAAAACACATCTGCCTACTAAATCACCTACTAGATTTGACTAAATGTGCAGTATACAACCAATCACACTGCATGAGCTACTGTTTCCCACAATGCAATGCGTTTAACTTGACTGAACCAGCAGTAATATCTCATCTGATCAGACTGCCAATGGTTAATACATTTAATTTGCAAGATAATAACTCAATGTAAGTTGCATGCACATTGTGCAGTTTCAAATCTTATAATTACATTTTGCATGTTGCACTTTATATTTAAAATTAACTGTAAACATATTATATGTTATTATATCTTTTCGAGGTGAAATATGAGCTAGAAATCACTAATTCTGTAGTAATTCTAAAGAGTTTTGCATAAAAACAATGCAAGTCTATGGGTTTGTCCCGGTTTGGATATAACTAGATAAGTGTGTGTGTTTCTCACCGTGTGCGAGCAGAATCCATGTCCAGTACCAGTTTGGCTAAATGTTTTCTTTGCTTCTGAATGTTGGGAATTTCAACCTTTGAGGAACCAGAAGAGAAATAAACAAAGAAACAAAAAACGTGTGTCAATTTTATTGCTTTTCTAAAACTTTTACACAAATGTTCATTAACGCATTATTTTGTCTCAAGCATGGGCACAGGGTTTCCAAAACTGGGGTTCATGGGTTGATGAGGGGAAAAAAAAATTGAATTAAATAAATACAATTAAAAAAAAAATTTAATAAATTAATATTTTTGATTATAATGATAAAAAAATAATTTATATATTTACATTTAATTTTTTTTTTTTTTTAATAAACAATTGTTTATTTTTATAAAATAAACAAACAAGCAAATAAATAATTTTAAAATAAAACACGAAGCAAATTAAAACACCAAAAATATGAAATATTGTATTTGTTTACCTGCGTGAATGTGTTGTTAACTGAAATATCTTAAAGTAAATATTTTAGCTCAAAGTAGTTTAGCGTTTAATTATATCTTTGAAATACTGGATCAACCAATCAGCATCACAATCCAATCAGGACCACAGCTATCTGTTATTTACATTATTTCACTACATTATTGTGCATCAGAATTACAGTAGCAATATGCAATAAAGTTGGCCATAAAAAAAATGAAAATGAAATGTGAGTGCTTTTTATTCTTGTGAAAGAGCTAGTTTATTTCGGTCCAGTGTTATGTACACACACACACACACACACA
>NW_015549634.1:1110948-1112737 GCF_001515605.1 Sinocyclocheilus anshuiensis | reverse complement strand
ACACACACACACACACACACACACACACACACACTCACACTCTCTCTCACATACACACACACACACCTCAGCGAGAGTGTAGAGTGGCTCAACGACGTCTTGCTCGATCTGGAGCTCAAACAGCAGAAGTTCTTGAGCGAGTCTGTCCTGCGTCTCTCCACAGATCTTCAGCATCATCCTACACACACACACACACACACACACACACACACACACACACACACAGAGAGAATAACATCCAGACCCTGAAAACGTATATTATCTCAGTGTTAAAGGTTCAGAGATGCTCTCTCACCCCAGCAGAGAATCGTCACCCAGAATCACAGCTCCTTCCACCAGACACTGAGCCAGAGACGTCAGAGGAAGCTTCTTCTGCTCACAAACAAAAGCACACATATCAGTAAATGCACACACTGTCCTAAAATTTATATAATAATATATACACATTTTTATGAGAGATAAAAAAAACAATTTCCAAAATAGGAGTAGTAGAGCCATCACAAATGTGATACTTTTAGTTTTTTGTTTTAATTGTAATAGTCATGAACACCGCAATGAAATAAATAAATAAATAGATAAATACTATTCAATCAAAAATTGTTAAGATTTAAAGAATATACATATTCTTTCAGACTGTTACTGAAAACTGTGCTTTATGCTGGATAGTATTTATTTATCCTCAGTTGTTCAGACTGCGGTAATTATAAATATATATATATATATATATATATATGTACTACCTTTAACTGATGTTGATTTTTTAACATTATTTTTATTGTCTGGATACACACAGACAGGTCATACTGAATTTCTTTGTTAAATTATAAAACATGCATACACTCATACACATAAAAGCAAACCACATAAACACACGTTTTTGCTTGCTTTTCAAATATATGTGTTTAAATCTCAAGAAAACATGCACAGACCACAGTTAAAAAATTGCTTGTGTTGCATTTATAAAACATGATATAAAAATGTTTTTTTAAACTAAGAAACTAATTTTAAATCTTAAAATTAAATATTAATTTTAATAATAAATATTTCATTTTAATAAATAGAATCAAAACAAATAAAAAAATGAGAACAGCAAATATTTTTTCAATGCAAACAATGAAGGTCAGTTCCACAAAACCAGTAAATGTATTAAATTAATTCATGTCAAGTCATGAATTACATTTATGACATTTCAGTGACAAACCTCGCTTCATTCTGAGACGTGCAGTTCAGTAAGAGAGTCAGATGTTCAGTATTCGCTCTCACTGATTCAGTGAGTTGATTCAGTAAATGATTCATCTGATTGATTAAAAAAAGTTACTCCTGAGCACAGGAATCGTTCTGAACAATGTATTAATGAATCATTTGTTCATGAATCGACTACACTGCTGGTTATTCAGCGTTATTTGTTGAATGAGCTTCATGACTTACTGAAGGCGAGCGGATGGACCGCTTGTCCACGTCCACACCCTGCTGACCCTGCAGACATGCCGTCAACTTCTTATGAGTGCTGTGAGACACCTGCTTAACCAGCTCCAGACGCTTCTCCACCTGCACACACACACACACTCAGATATGAACACACAACACACATACAAACACAAACACAAACACACACACACTCAGACATGAACACACAACACACATACAAACACAAACACACACACACACACACACACACTCAGATATGAACACACAACACACATACAAACACAAACACACACACACACGCACGTACGCGCACACACACACACGCACGCACGCACACACACACACACACACACACACACGC
>NW_015549634.1:1108551-1110888 GCF_001515605.1 Sinocyclocheilus anshuiensis | reverse complement strand
CACACGCGCACGCACACGCACGCACGCACACACACACACACGCACACACACTCACAGACCTGCTGCAGATCTTCACTCAGCACTTCTGTCTTCTCTGCCCTGTAGAGACACAGTGATCATTGGTTAGCGTGTGAGACACTGATCATGCTGGGACTCAACACGTGTGTGAGGAACGTTCCCCTCCAGCAGCCGGCAAACCAAAATATTTACACACAGAGAATCAGATACACAACCACGATAAATATAACTACAGCTGAAATCAGTCTAGTTCAGCTCAGGTCAAGTTATACATTTTGGGTTAATAACAAGCTCTTTGGTTACACACACACACACACACACACACACACACACACACAGATATAAAACACAGTGTGTCTGACACAGAAAACACTCATGGCCTCACGAGAATCAGCATCTAATGAATGGAGCCACAGAAATCAATCAGTAAAATCTTCTTACTCAGGAGGAGCTTTCCTCTTACGTCTGGTGGAGATCTGCAGCTTTCTCTTCCACAGAGCCATGATGAGAATAGACAGACAGTCGAGAGGACGGAGGAGACCGACAGGTCAGGAATGAGACCAGACCGACAGGAACGACAGCACACACACACACACACACATGCGCGCAACACACACTGATCTTCACTCAGATACTCACACCAACACACACCTTCAGACATAAGATCTTTAATGCTTCTGAAAGAAGTCTCTTCTGCTCACAAAAGCTGCATTTATTTGATCAAAAATACAGTAAAAATTATGAAATATTTTTACAATGTAAAACAGCTGTTTTCTATGTGAATATCTGTTAAACTGTAATTTATTTCTGTGATGAGCAGCTGTATATTCAGCATCATTACTCCAGTCTTCAGTGTCACATGATCTTCAGAAATCATTCTAATATGCTGATTTGCTGCTCAAGAAACATTTATTATTATTATCAGTGTTGAAAATGAATGAACAAATAAAGTGAAGAACAGCAATTAAAAATATAAAAATACAGTAAGTAGCTCATACTGACAATCAGAGGAGAATCATGAAATTCTACAGGACCTGAGTGAGAGCAGCTAGTGATGTAAGACCAAGAATAACAAAAATTATTATATGTACATATTTTATGTTTAAACTGCCACAATCAGTATTTTGTAACAACATACACTACTGTTTAAAAGTTTGAGCTCAGTAAATTTCTTTCTTTCTTTCTTTTTAAAGAAATTAATACTTTTATTCAGCAAGGATGTGTTATACTGATAAAAATGATAGTAAAGACTTATATTGTTGGAAAAGATTTCTATTTTAAATAAATGGTGTTCTTTTGAACTTTCTGTTCATCTGTGAGTTCCAAAAAAATATGAAGCAGCAAAACTGTTTCCAACAGTAATAATAAATCAGCATATTAGAATGATTTCTGAAGATCATGTGACACTGAAGACTGGAGTAATGATGCTGAAAATTCAGCTGCGCATCACAGGAATAAATTATATTTTAGAGTATATTTAAATAGAAAAACATTGTGCAAATAAATGCAGCCTTGATGAGCATAAGAGACACTTTAAAAAATATTAAAATTCTTACTGATACCAAACTTGTACATATGGCACTGTACATATATGTTTAAATCAATTCCAACAATCAGTACCTAAAATCTAATAGAAATCTGTCCTTTAATATCTAAAAACTGATTAAATAAAATGTGCAAAGACGAATCATCCAGGCGGTTTGACTTGTTAAGTGTTTTTAATCTGTTTTGGTCTTCACCTCAACTAGTCTGACAATCCAGAGAGTGTGTTCACACACACACACACACACACAAACACACACACACACACACACACACGCGCGCACACACACGCACACACACACACGCACAAACACACACACACACACTCAGACACACAAACACACACACACACACACACACACACACTTATCTATCTTAACGGGACGCATCATAGACCTGTGTTGTTTTTCTGATTGTGGAGGTTCTTGAATGTCACTGACAGCAGGCGAGACGAAACCAGATGCTCGTTTTTGTAAAAATTACAAGATGCATACGTGTGTGTACATATACACATAATGCTAGTCTATCACATGACTAGTACACACACATCCTGCAGTATCAGCACACTACAGTCATGTGTGTGTGTGTGTGTGTGTGTGTGTGTGTGTGTGTGTGTGTGCTGTATTTAAAGTGTGTCAGGAGGATCCTTTAACCCGTTTGATACAAAACAAACAACTGTGTGTTCACTTCAGCGACCGGAAAGACGGGTTCCTCAGACACACAATATAGAACACACACCAGATTAATCACACAAAAGACTGCAGAAACACACACACA
>NW_015549634.1:1106802-1108039 GCF_001515605.1 Sinocyclocheilus anshuiensis | reverse complement strand
CACATAGTAGCATCTTTGTCTTATTTCCCAGTTATCTAAATATACTTCAAACAAGATCAGTTTGCACTGCATGAGATATAAAGGCTTATGTTCATAGACTGGTTTTAATATGAGTGTATTTCGTGTCACTGCAATGGAAGACCTTTCTGTGTCTGAAGTAGTTAAAAACAATGTGAAAAAATCTTCCAGCGCATTAAGATTCAGCAAACATATTCTTAATACAGTATTTAGCATTCTTGTCTTTTTGTTTTCCAATTAAAATATCTAATAATACTTAAAACAAGATCAATGTACCTAGATTGAACATAAATGTTTCTAGCAATACTCAGCTCTAAAATATAGAATTAACTAGAAATGTCTGTTTGGGAATATAATCTCTTTTTTAATGATTTTCCAGAAAAGTTATGGAAATTCTTTCATTCACTCATAGCAGCGCTCAGGTGTATGTACTTAACAATAAACGCTGATAAAATTATTGATTAACTAGAAATGTCTGTTTTTTATGGTTGAAAGATCATAAATGTGGATTATGTTCATCAGTCAAACGTTATGGCCTCTACGAGAGTAACCTCATCTAAATGCTTTCATTCATGATGATCTTTATTATTTGTTTGTATCTCAAATGATAACATGGTCAGCTGTAAGTCAACATCGGTGTGTATCCCAGCATGCACCAGCTCTCCTCTCTGTCTGAGACTTGTTTTCATAGATTGTCTTTAATATGAGTGTATTAAAAGTATAAACAAGTAAACAAAATATTAAAAACAAGCTATGATGATAAATCTTAATTTTGCATGCAGTGTTGCTTCTCAAGTGTATATCTTGTTGGAAAAATAGGCAAAAAAAAGTGCAAAAAGTCATGCACTTTTCAAGATGCTCAAGACAAACGAATAAAATTTTTTTAAAGTCAGCTGAGCATTAATCCCAGTTTTTAAAGTCATTGATATTTCCAGTTTTTTTACGAATCATGTCTATTGAACATTTCTGAGTATGCAGTTATAAAATCAGACTTTCCAAGGCGGTGTTATTCCTCTGCAGATATGAGTTTGTCTTTGCACAGCTGTTCAGACGAACTTCACGTCAAACAACCATTAACCAGCGCTTTCCCATCAGTCCACTGAGCTCTGTGTTTGACACTGAATTACGTGAAGTCGCTTCTTATGCGTGTAATCTGATTAAAGCTGAAGCTCACCTGTGTGTGTGTGTGTGTGTGTGTGTGTGTGTGTGCGCGTTTTTG
>NW_015549634.1:1104542-1106627 GCF_001515605.1 Sinocyclocheilus anshuiensis | reverse complement strand
TGCGTGTGTGTGTGTGTGTGCGTGCGTGTGCGTGTGTGTATTCCCTCATGAAAGGCAGGTGTGGTTCTCATTATCACACAAACACAGTCAGAATCGTCTCTCAATGTCTCTGATTCAGAGTGAAAAACACACAACACACACAGAATAACACTATAATTCTCATGAAGTCAATCACACGCAGCACTGATTCACACCACGCTTCACATTACAGCATCATCTTAGGACAGAGAACACACACACCCATTCCCCTGAGACACACACACACACACACACTCACGCACACACACAACACACACTCACACACACACACACACACACACACACACTCACACACACACTCACGCACACACACATGACTGTTGTATCCGAACATATATGAACTAGCTGTTTTAAATATTTTTATATTTAACATGTTAGTTTATCAGTATGTTTGAAAGTATATTATTTAGATTCGTGGTGCTTCCATAAGCTCAAATAAAACATTTGTTTTTTCAAAAAAATCATTAACAAAATGGCAAATTACACAAAGTCTGAAATGTAATCTTAGCATTCATATTGGTTTCAAACATTTTCATATGATATTGAACAATTTTCAGCAGAAGGTTTGAATTTTTATGGTTACTAGAGTATTGCATTAGCTTGCAAACTATTGAAATCAATAGTGAGTTGCATAGAGTTGCATGTCAGTTCAGTGCGTCCCAAATCAGTCATGATCCGGCCTTAGCAGGGAGCTGCCTATGTAGGCCAGCTCATGAGGTTTTGGAACAGAGCCAGCAAGTTTGGGTTCAGAAAGTTCAGATCTTTCGTAGCAGATCTATACAGGTGGAGCTGGGGAAGGTGGAGGGTTTCTGGAGTGCGCTGCAAACTGCTACCACAAACATTAGTTAAGTATTTAAATGTTGGGCAGCAAGCCCATTGGCTACCTTTACAGGAGAGAACCAATCAGCCGTGACATGTGATGATGATGTCATTATGTCATACTTAGTTAGATCTATCAGATTGCGCCATCTAGAGTTTCATGCCAGAACTTTGTATATATACAGTGTTTGTGTGTTTTATTTGTTTTTCCCATTTTTAAAAAGTTCTATAAAAGTTCAAGATGTCAATGAGCAGTCGAGGTCAAAAAACTGTGATCTCTGTCCAAAATAATTGTTATTATAAAACTGATACATTTTATTTTTCAGGATTCACAGATGACCAGAAAGTTCAAAAGAACAGCGTTTATTTGAAATAGAAATCTTTTATAATATAAAACAATATAAATGTCTTTATTGTCACTTTTGATCAATGTACTATATCCCTGATAAATAAAAGTTACTGCACAGCGCTGCGAGATCCAGTGAGAAGGGTTTGAACTCGCCGCAGAATGAATAAAGATTGCTGCGAGATCTAGTGAGATACATTCATATTCTGCACAGAAATCTCTGTTATGAACAGATCAAACAGCGCTGACGTAGAAAACCAAAAGCAGTAATGCTAACTATAACCATGGTGTTGTGGCAGAAATAGTCCAATGTTATTACATCGTTCATTTCAGGGTTTGTACAACCTTTTGAGAGAGAAATTCAAGCACTTTTCAATGACACAAGCATTTCACACAACAATTTCCAGCACTTTAAATCTCCAAAATGATCCAATTTGAATGCTATTTTTAATGGGATGAACAAACACTTATGTAAAATAAAAACAATATCACCATTATAACCTGTAGATGGCAGCATATTGGCTTATTAGTCATTCAATTTTACTTTATATTTTGAAATTATAAAATAACAATTATAAAATTACTATTATAAAATATCAAATCATCAAGAAATCAGATTTTGTCAAAGTTTTGCTCTTTTTTTGTGTATGAAGTAAAAAAAGTCACAAAGCGTTTTGAAAAACTTTTCTTGAATTTGCGACAGCACATTATGAGTGCAGTTACGTCTCACTTAAAACTCTCTCTGACATCACGATGTTACACTGTGTGTGTGTGTGTGAGAGTGTGTGTGTGTGTGTGTGTGTGTGAGTGTGCGTGTGTGTGTGTCTGTGTGTGTGTGTGTGTGTGTGAGTGTGTGTGTGTGTGTGTGTGTGTGTGTGTGT
>NW_015549634.1:1103599-1104532 GCF_001515605.1 Sinocyclocheilus anshuiensis | reverse complement strand
GTGTGTGAGAGTGTGTGTGTGAGAGTGAGTGTGAGAGTGAGTGTGTGTGAGTGAGAGTGTGTGTGAGAGAGTGTGTGTGTGTGTGTGTTTGTGTGTGAGTGTGTTGTGCTCTGGGTGTGGCGTGTATTGCTGTCATGTGTGTGTGTATGAACTGTGTTCAGTAACACTAGACGAGTGTGTAACAGAACACGCAGCACACACCCTGACCCCAGATCAGCACACGCATGACCTCTGACCCTCAACATACATGATGACCATGCATCCACTGGATCACACGCTGTCGCTTTCTCTCTTTAAAGCAACAGTTCAACCAGAAATTAATTTCTTCAGCGAAACACAAAAGGAGATTCAGAGCTTTAAAAAGATGATTCATAAAAACACCACAAACACATTATAATTAACAGTCATCATATGAATCATGCACAATATTCCAAGTCTAATGAAGTCATATAATGTTCTGTGTGATGAACAGACCAAAAGTCAGTGAACTGAATTTGATTCATAAACAATTCACAAAAGAATAATTCAGTCATCTGGATCTATTCTTCATTCTGATTCATGAACCTGATCAACTGGTTTATTGGAAGAAAAAGAACGATTCAGTCACTGATTCGTTTATTGAGTTCAACTCACTGACTCAGTGATCTGTTCAAATCAAAGTAAAGACTTTAACACAAGGGATCTAACGATATTATCATTATTGCGATAGCAAAACGATATTATCTCGATATTATCGTGGTCACATGACGATATGAAACGATAGGTCTTCCGTAGGGATGCACCGAATATTCAGCAACCGAAATTATTCGACCGAAAATAGCAAAAAAATCTCTTTCGGTGTTCGGCCGAATAAGTGAAAAGGCCGAATAATATGAACCGAACAATGAGGGACGCGATCAAATAGAGGCACGCGCTAATGCAGCAAACATGTCG
>NW_015549634.1:1062781-1103513 GCF_001515605.1 Sinocyclocheilus anshuiensis | reverse complement strand
TGGCCTCAAACGATTAGTAAATAAACTGCAGAATGTTATATTTTCTAATGCACGCACGAATTGCATGCATTCTGACAGCGCTGCACGAGCTCGCGGCGCCAGGGTTCAAAGTCCAAAGCGCGAGGAAAAGCTGCGCTGAACTTGTTACTCAGTAACATTTTTGTGAATTTTTTCAAAAATGTTACAATGTGATACGTGCGACAAACATCTTCCCAAATTCGTAATGAGAATTGATTTTTTTATTTGAAAATCAAGACAAAACAGTAAAAAGCACATTTTGGCTATTTAATTAATGCAATTGTGAAAAAAATGGCAAAATAGGACTACATGGGGAAAGAATGTGAAAAACCGTGTTCGGTATTCGGCCTTTGGCCCAGTGTTTCATTTTGTTCGGCTTCGGCCTAGAATTTTCATTTCGGTGCATCCCTAGTCTTCCGGGCAAAAAAGTGTAGTTTTTAAAATATATTTGTTTTGGGCCATTATGCTTTGGCACAGTATCTGTCAAACGAACTCAAACCGAAAGCACAATATGCTTCATCTCTTCATCAAGTCTGTTTTCGCTGCATGTTTTAATACGAAGCGCACACATTGTTCATACGATCAGCTCGTGATCCGGTGTTTTTTCACGTCTCAGAACGGCTGTTTTTATTGCAGCTTGGCTTATTGCATGTGCTGTGAGTTTATGAAATATTCATTTTCATTTATTTTACAGTGCAATTGTTCTACAACATATGGCTACTACTGTGATTGTTGTTATTATATTCTAATTTGTTTGGCTTCTTAAAACACCAGTGTGAATGTAATTTAGACTGAGACAGTATATCACAAATAAATAGAGGGTTGAGTCCCCTTTAAAGTTCAGGTACAAGTCAATTCAGATTTTTTCTGATTTAAGTTTTCTTAGTTAAGAAACATGGGTTGGATCTTTTAATTTTGAACTCTCAAAGTGCACTAGATAGAATAATTTAACTTTAAAATATACAAAATTTAAATTTTGTCCAATTCTTCATTTGTTTTTTCTTTTCTTTTTAAATATCGCAATAAATATCGTATTGTGGACTTCATATCGCAATAATATCGTATCGTGATATCGTCACATCCCTATTTAACACATAAATTTGAGTCTATTCTTCAGATGATTCTAGTGCATCGGTCATATGGACTGATGTTAATCATATTTTTATGATGCTTTCGTGATGTTTTTGGAGCTTAACAGATGAAATGTCATTGCATCCTTCTGAAAAACTGTCCTTTTGCATTCTAAGAAGGAAAGAAATGACATGAAGATGAATACACGATCACAAAAGTTTCATTTCTGGCCGAAGGGTGAGTGCGTTTTACAGTAATTGCTGTCGTTAACAAACAAACACAGATGCTCGACAGTGAGACGAGCTCAGCTAATGATTCACAGGGTAATTAGGGTCAAACAGAGCTGTAAATAATACTAGTGCAATGCTGTTGATTTACAGTGAGGCGCTTTAATATCAGCCTGCAGGGCTTCAAAGAGATATAGCTAATCTAACCATTATCACACAGATAATATTACACTATATTAGCCATCACATGCACACAAAACAAAGCTATCTGCATTTAGATCTGTCTTTTTATCAAAGCAAAGGCAGCATTAAAAACACATTTAGAAACATAATCTATTATATGCATTGATATGAAGGTCAAAAAGAGTTGCTTACTTGGTTGCACTCAATTTAATGTATCCTTGCTAAATAAAAGCATTAATTTCTCTAAAACAAATGTATGGCCCTCAAACTTTTGAAAGGTAGTGTATATTTTAAAAGTAATTTGATTGCATTTATTATGTGATTTTGCTGACTTTTATTAACTTGATCTGTGCTGTATGATGACATTAATACAACATACATTTTTTTCTAGCATAGCAAAAAAACATAGCAAAGACAAAAAAAAACATGATGCAATGTAAAACTAATTATTTTAATGCTGTAATCAATTTTGATTTGGATGATTGGGGTAAATTGTACTTATTTTGTCTTCTGGGAAACATTTAGGTGTTTATGTAGCTTCTGAAGTCCAGTACCAAATTAAAAAATATGATCTTTAAACAAAATAAGAAATATTTACACATCATCATCTTGTTCAAAAGTTTACACCCCCCTGGCTCTTAATGCATTGGGCTGCCTTCTTGAGCATCAGTACATGTTTTCACCTTTTGTAATAGTTCTGTATGAGTACCTCAGTTGTCCTCATTGTGAAAATATGGATCTCAAAATCATACAGTCACTGTTGGAAAGGGTTCAAATATGCAGAAGATGCTGGAAAACCAAAGAATGTGCAGGAGCTGGGGGGGGTTTTCTGAAGAACAGCAGGCTATTGAACTGCTCAGGACCAACGAGGGACTCATGAACAACTATCGCAAAACATAAAAACAGTCGTGGATCATCCAGGAAACGACACACAGTATTAAGATGTAAACTTTTGAACAGGGTCATTTTTTTATGAATTCAGTTATTATTTTGTCTTGTGGAGAATATATAAACATCTGTTATGTGAAATAGCTTATTCAGGACAGTATTAAATAAACAATAACATGCAATTTTCATGATCCCTCTTATTTTGTTAAAATTATTAAGATTTTGCATATTCTGCAAGGGGTATGTAATTTTATGAGCACAACTGTATATATGAATATCCAGTGTTTGCATAAATGCACAATTCCAATTAACACCGACATATGCCAGCTATTAAAGTCTGCTTTCTTGAAACAAAAATATAGTTTTAACCAGGTAATATTAATCAAGTCAATGCATGTAAATATGATCAATACAACAGTTGCATCTGAAGTTGACTGTACTTCAACTAATACACATGAATGGACATTCAGCTCATGTTCGGCTTGAACACAAACTCATGTCAGAAACACCACAGGATTTTTGGCTATGAGAACAGAACTTCATTATTCAGGCTGAAGCCCAACAGAAGGGTTTTACAGTCAAAATAACAGCAAAAAATGACTGAAAATATATCTAATATACTCTGGTTAAATTGTGCATTAAATGTGTGTTTTCCTCTAACATGCACACACATTTAGTGCTTGGCCTGAAATGAATGATCATAGAGACAATCCATAAAAATGAGATTTGAAGCACAAATGACCAGAAACGCCATCAGATGATCAAAAAACGTAGGAACGTTGCTTTCATGCAATAGTTCACAGAATACTTGATTGTGATTGGTCAGTGGTGTCCTTCCATACTCAAATACTTCTGTATAATGATGCTAAACTGTATAATTGACTGTCGTCCCATTTACATTTTAAACAATTTCTTTGCAAAACATTTTTCTGCACATAAGTACGAGTTAGTGTGTTTACATCATGTCGAGAAGACGCTGTGAGAGCAAGTTTGTTTTGTTTTCATTGCCGATAGATGATGATGTGAGGAATCAGTGGTTAAAATAAATTTTTTCACAATACCACAGCAATACAATGCGAACCTTTTGTTGTGCGCTCGTCATTTTACCGAGGAATTTTAAATATTCGTCGAGTTTAAAATAAAAATCCACATTCGAATGCAAAAACGTTGCATTCGAATTTTAGGTGTGCGTCAGACAGTCTTATCAGCGGCGCACGAGACGCGATGACGATGTAAGTGTCGTTGCATTATAATGTTTTTTAGCCTATCCAGTTGAAGCCACTAGATGCAGCGCTGCTGCGTTGCTCATTAAAAATACTGCGGGAAAAGAGAACATCAGTGCGGAGAAGATCTTGTTTACGTCAAAATTAAAACCAAGCCGTTCACACAGAACGCATATTTTGTGCATTTTCTAGAGGGACATCTATCACTTTTGCACTCGCGTCTCGCACAAAAGAGCCGCATATTTAGAAAGCCATGCAAAATTAATGCA
This sequence comes from Sinocyclocheilus anshuiensis, assembly GCF_001515605.1. Taxonomy (NCBI): domain Eukaryota; kingdom Metazoa; phylum Chordata; class Actinopteri; order Cypriniformes; family Cyprinidae; genus Sinocyclocheilus; species Sinocyclocheilus anshuiensis. Next base: position 1,099,634 of record NW_015549634.1, on the reverse strand, counting down.
TGTTCAACTTTGAATAAACATATCTCGAGACTTATGGCGGGGGTTTTTCCCACCCCACTGCAACTCGTGTTTTTAAATGAAAAATGTATTCTGTGTGATTGGCTTTCGGTCCTTTGTATTAAACTATGCATACAAACATGATGCTGTTTTGTTTATAGTTGTTTAAGCAACTTAATTAATTATAATTGGTTTATAAACATTATTTTAAACATTATGCACTTTTTTTCCACAGATAGTCATGTTATCTTATTAATAAACGTGCATTAGTAATATTTTGCTCGATGCACCCTCTTGTGGCCTCAGGAGAGAAGCCAAAAGCTGTTCTTTACCCTAACTGAAATTATGCATTTTAAATTCGAATTTTTATCATATTTAAGTACAAAATTCGAATTTAGTTTTTCAGCCATTTTGACTGCTTTTCTAATCTTCGTTGGCTTCTAATCTTCTTTATTTGGACCAACAAGCGTCTCCGAAGCACAACCTGTAAGTAAGATTCATACGTTATGTGTACATTTTCAATCGAGTGCTCAAAATATCAAGTTTTTTGTGCTAATATGTGATGTATACATAGTGCAGCTTTAGGTTTCCAGGTAAACCACGATATTACTGTCTTACTGAAATAGTTCTGATAATTAGGGTTGCAAAAAGGTGGAAAATTTCCAGTAAATTTCGGAAATATTCCAGAAATTTTGAAAACTTTCCAGGATTTTTTTGGAACATTCCAGGGATTTTTTGGAACGTTTCCGGAAATTTACCGGAAATTTTCCACCCCTTTGCAACCCTACTGATAATTCACTGTGAACCCACTATTTCCTAAAGAATGTGTCGATTAATGTAGACTGTCTTTCTAATTACTTTGTTTAATAACAAAGAATGTAGACATATTTTGGTTTACAAACTGTATTGTTTCATCAGTTATCACTCGGCTAACGTATTCACCATTATTGTTTTGCGACGTGTTTACAGTTTAGCAGCTAAACTTTAGCTGTGGGCACGATTCGCTTGCATGAGTGTTAAATCAAATGTTTTTAAGTCTGCACGTTGCATATATCTGCACACAGCTGTATTACAGTTTCTATATGCAACTGTACTCCTAAAATGTCTGTATTAAGTTATACTGTATAAATAGTACATGAAATGAACTAAAAGCTACAACAATCCAATTCTGAATTCATGGGGTGTTTGATGTGAACAAGAGGATTTTGCGCAGTTTGACCTCGTACAGTAGGAGTTGTTCAACATGCATTAGAGCACAATAACACAGTCAGACGCCTCGCAACCCATCGCTACATCGATCCGGCAGTGCTTTAATTAAACACAATGACTTGCCGATTGATACGTTATGTGTACATTTTCAATTGAGTGCTCAAAATATCAATTTTTTGTGCTAATATGTGATGTATACATAGTGCAGCTTTAGGTTTCCAGGTAAACCACGATATTACTGTCTTACTGAAATAGTTCTGATAATTAGGGTTGCAAAAAGGTGGAAAATTTCCAGTAAATTTCGGAAATATTCCAGAAATTTTGAAAACTTTCCAGGATTTTTTTGGAACATTCCAGGGATTTTTTGGAACGTTTCCGGAAATTTACCGGAAATTTTCCACCCCTTTGCAACCCTACTGATAATTCACTGTGAACCCACTATTTCCTAAAGAATGTGTCGATTAATGTAGACTGTCTTTCTAATTACTTTGTTTAATAACAAAGAATGTAGACATATTTTGGTTTACAAACTGTATTGTTTCATCAGTTATCACTCGGCTAACGTATTCACCATTATTGTTTTGCGACGTGTTTACAGTTTAGCAGCTAAACTTTAGCTGTGGGCACGATTCGCTTGCATGAGTGTTAAATCAAATGTTTTTAAGTCTGCACGTTGCATATATCTGCACACAGCTGTATTACAGTTTCTATATGCAACTGTACTCCTAAAATGTCTGTATTAAGTTATACTGTATAAATAGTACATGAAATGAACTAAAAGCTACAACAATCCAATTCTGAATTCATGGGGTGTTTGATGTGAACAAGAGGATTTTGCGCAGTTTGACCTCGTACAGTAGGAGTTGTTCAACATGCATTAGAGCACAATAACACAGTCAGACGCCTCGCAACCCATCGCTACATCGATCCGGCAGTGCTTTAATTAAACACAATGACTTGCATATTTAATGGGCGCTGCTATTATTCTCCTACAGTCCATCTGCATTTGAGAGAAGAATGCAAACAAAAGTCACACGACATCAAAACCGACTCTATTTACTTTCTAATTCATGTTCCTGGCACAATAACCTGATTAACAGTTTCAAAATCTACCAGCCAACGATTAACATACATTTTGGTTCATTTGAGTCAAAAATCAGCCTTATTAGTCCACTAAAAACACTATGAGCCAATAACAACTTGACCACAGACACAAAAACAATGCCTACGACTATTAATTTTGCATTATTAATTAATGTAATTGCATACTATTAAGTGTAATAAGCGTGCTCTCTGCCTGTCCTTCGTTAAATCGGGTGTCCCTCGTCTCAGTCATTAGTCACTGATCTCCAGGGAATCTCCTGCAATTCATCACATTAATGACAAAACAGCATCACATCATGTTGCCGTAGTAACCAAGACACACACAAACACACACACACACACACACACACACACAGAGATTCCATTCCAATCCACATGGATTTACCAGAATAAAACCACTGGAATGCAACATCATCTAATCTTTAATAAATGCAAAGAAATAAAGCAATTGTGACCGGCCTAACAACCATTTAACTTAGTTGACAAATTTTTTGGTCAAACTGAGCAGATAAATGAGAAAAATTACATATCCTGATGAAGACAGACGACAGACAGACAGGTAGATAGACAGACAGACAGACAGACAGACAGATAGATTGTGGCTAATAGGTTTGGGTCTGGGGTCAGGACAGGTGAAGGATGCTCTAGAGGCCCACATCAGGACCGCTCCACAGATGCCTGTCTCCATCACAACATCACTACATCACTAAACCCAAGAACAGCATCAGATCTACTCAAACACATAGACCAAACAACACCTCACGCTAACAGCCCGAGTCTATCATTTCCATTCTAAACGTCACGTTTTTACATTTGCATATGTGAATAAATAAGGTAAAGCTGATCATATATTCACGACACGTCGACTGATCGCCGTTTGCGCCGTTATTCGTCCGTCATCAGCAGCGAAGGTGTTTTACCTGCCCACGGTCTGGTTGGCCAGTTGTCGCATTCGGTTGAATTGCTTCTTCATCTTCCTGCAATTTGCGCGTGAATCCCGATGGAAGAAACACCAGCTGACATTCCTCACTTAAAGAACACCCGTCAGGAAATATTCCACGGCTCGGGCCATAACGAACGATTCCGCTTCGGCGTGCAACCATCACCTGTCGCGAAAGAAAACGCCAGAAATCATCATTTGCGCGTTCTGCTCGTCGCTCGAGACTCAGGATGCTCCGCTGAGCGCTGGTGACGCGGCAGGGAAGCGGGGCATTGTGGGTAATGTAGTTATGTGAGACTGGCTGGCCTACAATTTGACAGTCTGAAGGTCGCGAGAACGTCTTGCATTCAGTTTATGAGATCAAAACTACCAGTAGGCGACTAATAAAAGCTAGTTATCCTAACAATGTTGCCATCGTGTGGATGTCTTGAAGAAGTACAGCGTTGACAGAGAATCAAAATTCAATGTCAGATTTAAAAAATCAAAAAACAAAACAACAACTGTTTTCTTTTTCATTCTCTTGGAATGAACGAACAAACTAACGAATTAATATATATACACATACATTTGGAATAAGTAACATTAAATGACGATAATAATCATATCATACACCGTAGAATATAATTTAAGTGTGATTTAAATTCTAATTTTTCGGATTCTGCCAACTTTGTTTTATTGGTGGGTAAATATCATATTCATGCATGCAAATGGAAAAAAAAATGTAAGCCCTCCTTTAATATATTTCTTTGTGAGTTTGTGAAAATGTTTCAGAGCTTTAATAAGTAGGCCTACTTTACATTACATTTAGTCATTTAGCAGATGCTTTTATCCAAAGCGATTTACAAATGAGGACAACAGAAGCAATCAAAATCAACTAAAGAGCAATAATAAGCACGTGCTATAACAAGCCTCAGTTAGCTTACACATAGCAAGTTTTTTTTTTTTTTATTATATAATAAATAAACATTTTTTACTTTAAAACTTTCGTTTAAAAAACTAAATAGAAAGTTTGAAACCTCTGTTCGCCTCTCTATCTCAAAATATCTCATTATGATTTATTATTATTGTTTTAATGTATTTTTATTTTATGTCTTTTTGTACTTCTTCTATTGATTCTTGCTCCTTGTGTTTTTCACAGTGACTCTAAAAAACTTTTTGACTTCACATTTATACAAAACAATGTCTTATTGTGTAAAACCATTTATTTAATAATTTGCGGTCACATTCGCTTTCTGCGGCAGCGTCATTGGGGGCGTATCCTCTGTGCAGAATCTGTGACGTCAGTCCGCGCATGAGCGCTGCGGAGTGTCAGAGAGGAAAGATGGCGGCCCTCAGAGCGGGTCTCCTGACCCGAGCTCTTACTAAAGGAAAAACACCGGCAATCTCAAACATTATCCTCGGAACAAGAGCAGGTGCTGTCTTACACATATGCTATTTCATATTATGGGAATATAGGCTATAAAAGCAGCGTTTTATAGTATCTAATGAATGATAACCTTCATGTCAAGGCTGCGGAGCTAACATGCTAAGCGAACCCCTAATAGTGTTTTTACGTGATTGTAAACAAATGCAATTAATTGTTAACTGCTTTGCATTAGGATTAATTGCTGTTTTGTTTTAACATATTATAAATTAAATGCCTTGTTATGTTTTTTTCTACGTGTTTCTTCAAAATGTTCAATTTTGTTGGCCTTGTGTGCACCTGACTGTGTATTATTATATACTATAGGCTGTATGTTTTTTAGATGATAGATTTAATTACTTAACTAGCTATCTAAAATACAAGTTTATACATGATTTTGTTTATGTGTGTCTAAAGTAGTCTGGAGAACTCTTTTCTTTTTCTGATTTCTTCTCTTGTTATTGTGTGTAATGTGTAATCATAATAATAATGGTGTGTTGTGTTACAGCATCTGGTCCTTCTAAGGACACATTACCCGGTGCGTACCCCAGAAGCCCAGAGGAGATGGCAGCAGCGGCCAAAAAATACAACATGACGCTGGAAGATTACAAACCTTATCCTAATGACGGCATGGGGTGAGTGTCTGTTAGCACACTTTGAGTGAATAATGTATTTTGTTTCCAGGAAGATGAATGGCTGATGATGTATTTAAATACATTTGCTCTGTTGTTACGCAGGTACGGTGATTACCCCATGCTTCCGGAGCGATCGCAGCAAGAGCGAGACCCCTGGTATCAGTGGGACCATCCTGATCTCAGGAGGAACTGGGGAGAGCCGGTGAGATTAACGTTCATCCTATAAATCCTGGTTTTTGTTTGATGAATCTACACAAGTGCACACATGCATTTACAAAGCCATTTTTCAGTTTTTTTGACACTTGACAGCATGCACATTTTTCATGCCGCTTTTCAATTCCATTGCATGCTTTTTGAAAGTACTATAGAATATAGTGTTTAAAGCACCATGCATTTTTGCCTACAAGGTGACACGACTCTAGTTCATCAATTAACATCTTGTGAAGACAAAAGCTGCATGTTTGTAAAAACCAATCCATCAAGACATTTTTTTTTTTTAGCTTTTATTTGGTTCATCTTAGGTCAAACAGAAAGTAACAATAACATAAATATAGCAATATACTATAAATAATAGATATACACACATAACACAACCATACATTCATTCAGGCAATCATAGTTATACATTCCAATAAAGAAAGAAAGAAAGCGAATAAATGAATAATTAAATAAAATAAATAAACAAATAAAATTAAGATACAGTTGTCTCCTTAAAATATTTCAGAAAAGGGCTCCAGACTCTCAAAAAAAGTTTAGGCTTTTGTTTTATCGCAAACCGAATCTTTTCCGTCCTGAGAGCTTGGAAAAAATCAAAAACCCATTGGCGATAAGGAGGGGGAGCTGGCTGCTGACTTCCAATTCATAAGAATGAGCCGCCTAGCCAGTAGAGTTGCTAAGGCTAGGCTACACTATCAGCCTGTGATATGTTTAATTGAACAGATTCTGGCAAAATCAATAAGACACTTTTAACCCATAATCCATAATAACGCTTCCTCCAGTAGGGTTGTGACGGTGAGGACATTTTCCCACTGGTTAATCGACGTGTGACAACACCTGTATCACCGCGGGGGCGTTCCCTCTTTTCCTGGCTTTCCTTCGCTTTTAAATAGCTTGTAAAATCTGCGGGCGCATTTTACTTTCACTTTGAAATAGCGGCAATTCGGAGTAAAGCAATTGTTCGTTTTCAGTTCGTTTGAATTTTCCTCGCTTTCCTTCGCTTTTAAATAGCTTAAAAGCGCCGTGCGCATTTTACTTTCACTTTCAAATTAGTTTTATTACTATAAAAAATCAAAACGACGGTGGGGGTCGGTGCCGCGGTGGGCAAGTGACGTAACCGGTGTTGCAACGGTATCACCGTCAATCGCGGCAAGCCTATCCTCCAGTGAAAAAGTCCATCTCACAACAAAACCCACACACATACTGTATTTGTTCAGAGCTGTTTTGGCTTGTAAACAGTGCTTGATCTTTGCAGATTTCTCTCCCGATTCAGACCTTTTCTTTTACTAGAGAAAGTGAATATTTTGTGATGTTTGTTTAGATGCACTGGGACTTTGACATGTACATCAGGAACAGGGTTGACACGTCTCCGAGCCCCGTGGAGTGGAGGACGATGCGGAACCAGCTGCTGGGGTTCGTGGGCTTCATGCTGCTGATGTTTGGTTTGGGAGAGATGTTCCCCTGCTACCAGCCTGTGGTGAGTAAAGGGAGAACTGCACAGTAGAAAAACGGTTCATTTACAGAACATTTCAAAGGGAAGCGTGTTATTTCTGCATCACTAGCAAACTAGGAATTGCAAACTCTTTTAGCTTGTGATTTTTTGCAACCAATTGCACACCAGGGTTAATTTAACATTATATAGTATTGTATTCCACAGATGTTATGAATGAGTCTCATCATCTGTCTTTCTCTTTCCAGGCTCCTAAACAGTATCCTTACAGCGACCTGTATCTGGAGAGAGGCGGAGATCCTGCGAAAGAACCAGAACCTGTCAAAAATTATGAAATCTAATGCTAGAAACCTCTCTGTTTCATAACTTGTGTATATTTCTGTCTCTCTAATAAAGTTAACTTAAATGTCATCTGTCGGATTACTGGCTCCAAAAGTAAGCTGGATTACGTGATCACGGATCGCAAAAAAAGGATTACTAAATCCGGATCAATTTTATCCGGATTAAACCTTTTGAAAAACCGGGCCCAGCATTTCATTATGTGTAGTATAATTATTAATAATGATATAAATAACATTTTTGAAACTAAGAGAACATCTGTTGTTTCATGTTAGTGGAGTGTCTGCGTGATGTGTGTTAGTTACATGCTCTAATAAAGTTAACTTAAATGTCATCTGTCGGATTTACCATTTCTTACCTTTCATTCAAATGAGACCTTAAACCGTCATCAGCATTTCATTATGTGTAGTATAATTATTAATAATGATATAAATAACATTTTTGAAACTAAGAGAACAACTGTTGTTTCATGTTAGTGGAGTGTCTGCGTGATGTGTGTTAGTTACATGTATTTATATTATATATGTAATAAATCAATTCAATAATTTTATTACCTTTTAACATCAGATGGGATGTCAGTAGTCAGTCTTTGAACTAAAAGTTCCAAAAAAAAAAATGCTTTTAATAAGAACAGCATTAAGTGTTAAACAATAATTGATATAATGTGTGTGTAGCTGGCTTTTTCACTTATAAAATCTCCTAAATGTTAAAGGAACTTTTATATGGGCACTGTTGGCTTAATTTGTAATCTAAGCGATGTTGGCGTTAGTAGAAATATAAATCGCGTCGAGCAGATTGTTAGTTTTGAGTCTTCATCGTTTCGTAAACACTGTCCCTCGCCGGCTGCCGTACTGGACTACAATTCCGCGCCGGACTACATTCCCCATGAGTGACGCGCGGAGCGCCGCTAAAATCTCTTCAACACACAAACGAGACTAATAGTCACAAACAACCGTAAGTACACACACAACACTTGCTGTAATCAGACGTTTTTAGGATTAAATCGAGGTTGTGATGTTAGATGGTGTGTGTGATCGCGATCTCATCCGTGTGTTTAGGTTTGTGGAGCGCAGACAGTAAGCAGCAGGTTAATGCTAACGCTAAAAGCAGATGATCAGGAATAACCTGTGATTATAAACATACATTTCTGCTCTATATTGGCTCCACGAGACATTTATTACACGTATAGTTTATGAGGATGAAAAATTAATCTGATACTATATATATATAATTGGAGTCTGAGACGTAATATATGCTGTATTTGACACACATATATTAGTGTAGTGCTACTGTTTTCGTGATTTCGTGTTAATGTTGTTTCTAAGCGTTTTTATTTAACGTAATATTAAGATACGGGTTCTTTAGGCTGATCTGACGTTGTTAAATGACATACTTAGTTGCATTTCGAATTTGCACATAATATACCTGTACATACATAATTGTCTATTTGTTGTTATTCCCTATTGTTCTATTTTTATTCTTTCATTATCTGTGTCACTGTCATTCTGTTGCACCGTGGAAGTCACGAAAACAAATTCCTCGTATGTGTAAACATACCTGGCAATAAAGCTCATTCTGATTCTGATTAATGCAGATGCATGGCATGTCAGATTGTCTCATCATGTTCTCGTCTCTTCAGGATTTGGGAGGAAGATGAGGGTGAAGGAGATACTCAGGACGGCGACACAGGCGTGGAGTCCTGCGACAAAGCATCCCGTGTACCTGGCCTTAGGTAACTGTGCCTATGTGTGTGTTTTCACCTGTCAGCTGGTGCTTGTATTATTCAGACGCATCCAGAATGCTGGAGTGATCTGGTCTTCTTCACTGTCTCGTATCTGCAGGAACCGCAGCGCAGCAGCTGGATGCATCCTTCAACACCAGCGCCGTTCTGGAGATCTTTGAGATGGATTTCGCTGATTCATCCATGGACATGAAGCTCAGAGGAACTCTGCCCACTTCTAACAGGTCAGTTATTCTGGAAACTTCGACTGTGTTTGGAATATCATACAGTACTGCTGCCATATGATATATATTATACAGCATACCATTCAAAAGTTTGCAAGATTTTTTATGTTTTTGAAGTCTCTTCTGCTCACCAAGGCTGCATTTATTTGATCAAAAATACAGTAAAATTGTGAAATATTATTAGAATTTAAAATAGCCGTTTTCTGTGTGAGTATCTGTTAAGTTGTAATTTATTTCTGTGATCAAAGCTGTATTTTCAGCATCATTACTCCAGTCTTCAGTGTCACATGATCTTCAGAAATCATTCTAATACGCTGATTATTAGAAACATTTCTGATTATCATCAATGCTGAAAACAGTCGTGCTGCACGATATTTGTGTGGAAACCGTGATGCATTTTATTTTTCAGGATTCACGGGTGAATAGAAAAGTTCAAAAGAACAGCGTTTAATCTTTCACGAAAAAAAGAAAAGAAAAAAAAGTTACTGAATGTTAAAAGCGTTTTACATAAATTTTAACTGAAAATGCCGTGGCCATGACTTTTGCATAGACATACACATTCAGAATGTGTAGAAATCTCGTTGAGTTGGTGTCCTCATCTGAAGGTATTTGTGAAGGGATTGTCTGGGTGTGTTAGGAATGTTTATTACAATCTCTCTCCACACTGAGCTCTACAGAAAACATTCAAAACATCTACTTAGCTTTGACATGAAGTGATTGAGTTGCAGCAGTTTGGAGATGTCTCTTCCTCGAAGGTGAATTTATCTTTATATTAATAGCATTTCCCCCCAGCAGTGACAGAATAGCAGAAATACCGGTTGAACAGCAGCTTTGGTTTAGAGAGCAGAATGAGTTCTGTGCGATCTGACACGCACAAACACACGTGTGTGAACCGGTTTCGTCGTGTGTCACTCTCACTGAAGTGTTATCAATTTGTCATTTTACAAATTGACACAAAAATTGAATTTCCAGTTTTTCTCTCGGGTTATTAGTATATATATATGTATATATACAGTGCCCTCCATAAGTACTGTTTGCTGTGGAGTCAAGACATTTGCAAATATGATTAAAAGATGAATATGAGATAAAACTACAAATTGTCACATTTTATTATTGGGTGATTCAACACATAGATGTTTTACCAAATAAAAAGGACAGCACTTTTAGAGTTTCATCCCACTATCTGATGTGAGTACAAGTATTGGAGCAGTTGCCTCACAGTTCTCTGTAAGTGATCAGCTGTGTCCCGTTGCATTAATTCTTCAGATATTAAAAGCAGGGAATGTGTGGTATCAGTTATATCCATAGCTTCTGCATTCGATGACGACACACACAAACCAGGATGAAGATGAGAGAAAAGCAAGCAATTTGGATGCTAAAAGAAAAGAGGAAGTAAATTAAAAACAAAGAGCATGGAGAAATCAAGAGTTTGGAAACCACCGGCAACATCAGCAACTAACAACGACCTGATCGGCTGAGAAAAACAATGACAGACAAATCATAAAAGCTGTGAAAATGAACCGTAAAATCACCAACAACCTCCAGAAAGCTGGGTGATGCTCTGACAATCTACTGTGCGCAGGAGACTTCGACACAGAATTACAGAAGCTACAGCAAGATGCAAACCTCTGATCAGCAACAAACATTTAATGATGATTTAATGTATGATGGCAGCAGCAGAATGAATTTAGAAGGGTACAAAACCATCTTGGCTACCAATATTCAAGAAAAGGCCACCAGATTCATCAGAAAGCGCTTCATATTGCTTCAGGACAATGACCCAAAACACCCTGCCAGTTCAGTCGAGGAGTTTATCAGGGCAAAGAAATGTAAAGTCTTAGATGGCCCAAATCAATCTCCAGATTTAATTCTGACTGAACATGAATTTCACCGGCTGAAGAGGAGACTAAAGGCAGAAACTCTCCAAAACAAGCAACAGCTGGAATTGGCTGCATTAAAGGCTGGTTTTAGGTTGCCCAAATCAATCTCCAGATTTAAATCTGAGATTGAACATGAATTTCACCGGCTGAAGAGGAGACTAAAGGCAGAAACTCTCCAAAACAAGCAACAGCTGGAATTGGCTGCATTAAAGGCTGGGAAACGTTTCAAAGGATAAGATCAAGAGTCTGGTGATGTCTATGTTATCGCACGCACTAAATAATAGCTTTTAATCTTTTACAGTAACTGTTCCAATACTTATGCTCACATATGAATTCTAAAAGTGCTGTCCTTTTTTATTTGGTAAAACATGTATGTGTTGAAACAGCTAATAATAAAATGTGGCATTCTGTAGTTTTGTCTCATATTCATCTTTTAATCATATTTGCAGATGTCTTGACAACACAGCAAACAGAGCAATTTTGTCATTACTGTTCCGATACTTATGGCACACTGTATATGTACAGTATATATATATATATATATATACACATGTAATGTGTCAAGGTTGCAGATTTTGCCTAAAGTTATCACTCAGTGGGGACCAGCTAGTGGTGCACAAAATGCTGCTAATGTTAATATGTGACCCTGGAGCACAAAAGCAGTCTTAAGTCGCTGGGGTATATTTGTAGCAATAGCCAACAATACATTGTATGGGTCAAAATTATACATTTTTCTTTTATGCCAAAAATCATTAGGATATTAAGTAAAGATCATGTTCCATGAAGATATTTAGTAAATCTCCTACCGTAAATATATCAAAACTTAATTTTTGATTAGTAGTATGCATTGCTAAGAACTTAATTTGGACAACTTTAACGATGATTTTCTCAATATTTTGTTTTTTTTGCACCCTCAGATTCCAGATTTTCCAAATATTGTTCTATCATAACAAACCATACATCAATGGAAAGTTTATTTATTCAGCTTTCAGATGATGCATAAATCTCAATTTTTATGACTGGATTTGTGGTACAGGGTCACATACTGTATTATGATAGATAATATTTTATTTTTAGCATATCTAATGAACATGGGATTTGTGCATTTATTGTTTTGTTTGTTTTTTAATTTAATAATTTGTTTAATAATTGTAGCTGAAAATAATCAGACATGAGTTGAATCGTGTGTGTGTGTGTGTGTGTGTGTGTGTGTGTGTGTGTGTCAGGTTTCACAGTCTGATCTGGGTGGCGTTTGATATGGAGGTGAAGGGCTCGTCCGGGCGGCTCATCGGCGGCAGTGAGAGCGGAAGCGTGACCGTCTTCAGCCCCGACGCTATTCTCAGCGCGGCAGAGGACGCCGTGATCGGACAGTCCAACAAACACACAGGCCCTGTGCACGCGCTCGACTACAACCGCTTCCAGGTACAGCTCAGACTCTCGCTTAACATCCGATCACATCCGCTGACGCTTTCACAAACACACGTGTGTTTCCTCCGCATCAGAGTAACCTCATCGCCTCCGGAGCCAGCGATTCAGAAATATACATCTGGGACTTGAACAACTTCAGTAATCCCATGACGCCGGGCACAAAGTCACAGGTAGGAACCTTTCTTCGGTTCTGTATTGTTTGGTCAGTGTTCACAGCATCGTAAAGTGACTGCGTTTGTCTCTGTCTCTTCAGCTCTGTGAGGTAAGAGGAAGGTCGTTGGTTTTTGTGAGGGTTTGTGGTGGTTTTGCTGTGGTTTGGGTTTTGATTGACCTCTTCTCTAACCATTCATCTCACTAAACAATGGGTTACTACCTAAAAACACAGTTCATCTGAGTGTGTTTGGTTGTTTTGAACAGTAATGAATTGCAGTAACTGCATTAAATCTTCACCTGCTGGTTTGTGGGAAAGTCACAGATTCTCTGGTTTAGCTGCATGCTTGAGCATGTCACTAAAAATTTATATATTTTAATATTAGAATGGGTGTCTACATGGGCTTAGATAGATATATGCAGTTGTTAAATATTAAAATGTACACTTTAATATTATAAAGGATGGCTACTTGGGCTTAGATAGATATACTGTATGAGGTCATTATATATTTATTCATTGATATATTTTAATATTATAATGGGTGTCTAACTGGGTATAGATAGATATGAGGTTGGCTAAATGGGTATATATCTATATATGAGGTTACTAAATATTACATTTAATAAATTATAACGATTGGCTAAATGGGTATATATCTATATATGAGTTCACTAAATATTACATTTAATATATTTTAATATTAATTTATAATGATTGGCTAAATGGGTATATATATATGAGGTTACTAAATATTACATTTAATAAATTATAACGATCATGAGGTCAGTAAATATTAAAATATATGTATTTTTTTTGTGATTGTTTTTATAAAATTTGAAATAATAACATTACAGAGCTTGAATAACAGCGTAAATACCAAGAAAAAAACAAAAAAAACAAGTACAGTGAATAATACTTCAGGGTAACTTAAAAGGAACATACAAATAAACCACGGCAGCAAATTACCACACAGAATAATGCATCTTCAATTTAAAATATATTTTATTATAATGTTTGGGTTTTGATTAACCTCTTTAAAATCTCTTTGTAAAGTTCAGCTGACTAAACAATGGGTTGCAAACCTAAAACCAGTTCTGGGACAGTGTTTTTTGGGATGTTTTTGTGAGTGTTTTGTGAAGTCTCAGGCGTTGTGCTGGTTCTGTCGTGTGTTAGCCGGCGGAGGACGTGAGCGTGGTGGCGTGGAACAGTCAGGTGCAGCACATACTGGCCTCCGCAAACCCCAGCGGGAAAGCCATCGTCTGGGATCTGAGGAAGAACGAGCCCATCATCAAAATCAGTGACCACAGCAACAGGGTGAGAGCATGCACACTAGGGCTGGGTTTTGACACAAGCTCAAACGATTCGATTCTCGTTCACAAGCTTGCTATTCGATTACCGATTCAATTCGATTCTCATTCACAAGCTTGCGATTCGATTTGATTACTGATTCGATTCTTATTCACAAGCTTGCTGTTCGATTCGATTACCGATTCGATTCTCATTCATAAGCTTGCTATTCGATTCGATTCGATTCCCGTTCCCACGCATTCGATTCGATTACCGGTTCGATTCTCGTTCACACGCATTCGATTCGATTACCGATTCAAACGCATTCGATTCGATTTCCGATTCGATTCTCATTCACAAGCTTGCTATTCGATTCGATTACCGATTCGATTCTCATTCACAGGCTTGCTATTCGATTCGATTACCGATTCGATTCTCATTCACACGCTTTCGATTCGACAAGCTTGCGATTCAATTCGATTACCGATTCGATTCTCGTTCACACGCATTCGATTCGATTACCGATTCGATTCTCATTCACAAGCTTTCGATTCGATTCTCGTTCACACGCATTCGATTCGATTGCCGATTTGATTCTTATTCACAAGCTTAAGATTCGATTTGATTACTGGTTCGATTCTCATTCACAAGCTTGCGATTCGATTTGATTACCGATTCGATTCCCATTCACAAGCATTCGATTCGATTACCGATTCGATTCTCGTTCGCAAGCATTCGATTTGATTACCGATTCGATTCTCATTCACAAGCTTGCGATTCGATTCGATTACCGATTCGATTCTCGTTCGCAAGCATTTGATTCGATTACCGATTCGATTCTCGTTCGCAAGCATTCAATTCGATTACCGATTCGATTCTTATTCACAAGCTTGCGATTCGATTTGATTACTGATTCGATTCTCATTCACAGGCTTGCGATTCAATTACCGATTCGATTCTCATTCACAAGCATTCGATTCGATTCTCGTTCACACGCATTCGATTCGATTCTCATTCACAAGCTTGCGATTCGATTACCGATTCAATTCTCGTTCATAAGCATTCGATTCGATTACCGATTCGATTCTCATTCACAAGCTTGCGATTCGATTCGATTACCGATTTGATTCTCATTCACAAGCTTGCGATTCGATTACCGATTCGATTCTCATTCACAAGCTTGCGATTCGATTCGATTACCGATTTGATTCTCATTCACAAGCTTGCGATTCGATTACCGATTCGATTCTCATTCACAAGCTTGCGATTCGATTCGATTACCGATTTGATTCTCATTCACAAGCTTGCGATTCGATTACCGATTCGATTCTCATTCACAAGCTTGCGATTCGATTCGATTACCGATTTGATTCTCATTCACAAGCTTGCGATTCGATTACCGATTCGATTCTCATTCACAAGCTTGCTATTCGATTCAATTACCGATTCAATTCGATTCTCGTTCACACGCATTTGATTCGATTACCGATTCAATTCTCATTCACAAGCTTGCGATTCTATTTGATTACCGATTTGATTCTCATTCACAAGCTTGCGATTCGATTCGATTCTCGTTCACAAGCTTGCGATTCGATTACCGATTCAATTCTCATTCACAAGCTTGTGATTCGATTTAATTACCGATTTGATTCTCATTCACAAGCTTGCGATTTGATTACCGATTTGATTCTCATTCACAAGCTTGCGATTCGATTCAATTCGATTACCGATTCGATTCGATTCTCATTCACAAGCTTGCGATTCAATTCTATTACCGATTCGATTCTCGTTCACACGCATTTAAATGTGACATTACGTGACATTGTTTACAAGCCGTTATATTGAGGTCTTTGCGCGGCTGAAACACTGATCGAGCGATTACTTGAGACAGGATAAGGATAGTTGTACTCTTTCTTTTAACGTACCTTCGGATGTTTACTCATGTTTATTTTGTGCTATAACTAGTATTAAAGCGGAGGAGATGATCAGTTCACGTCTGTTGAACTGTGGCACTTCAGTGATCACTCCACATTAAACAGCGCCAAAACTGCATTTATTGTTTGATTGATGTCTTTGCGCATCTGAAACACTGATTGAGCGATTACATGAGACAGGATACAGATTGTAAAGTTGTACGCTTTCTTTTAACTTACCTTCGGATGTTTATTCATGTTTATTTTGTGCTGAAGCTGGTATTAATGTGAAGAAGATGATCAGTTCACGTGCGCCTCGCACTGCCGCGTCTGTTGATCTGAGGTGCTACAGCGATCTGTCACTCCACATTAAACAGCGCCAAAATGGCATTTATTGTAATACATGCAATACTGCAATACATTGGACAGAATTTGAAATCTGAGACTTTGTTTCATATTAAAAGTACTAAAGCACAATGCTTATTGCGATATATTGCATGGGAAGTGCCCTTCAACGTTCCGTCCATTAACTGAACATAGGCTAGACTAATCGATTCTTGTGATCTAAGAATCGATATCGTTCTGTAAAAATGAGAATCGATTAATATCGAGATACCGATATTTTTTACCCAGCCCTAATGCACACCCATCAACGCTTGACGAAAGCAGATCAGGCATGTTTTGAACCTGCTGCGTGATGTGTGTGTGTGTGTGTGTGTGTGTCAGATGCACTGCTCGGGGATGTTGTGGCATCCAGATGTGGCCACTCAACTGCTTCTGGCATCAGAGGATGACAGACTTCCGGTCATACAGATGTGGGACCTTCGGTTTGCAACCTCGCCTCTCAAAGTCCTGGAGAGCCACACCAGGTAGAGATTCACACAAACCCTGTCAGATTCAACTGATTCATTCAGGTCACGTCTCCACAAAAACACTCTTCTCAATGTTCCAGAGGGATTCTGTCCATCTCGTGGAGTCAAGCTGATCCAGAGCTTCTTCTGAGCAGCGGCAAAGACAACCGGATCCTGTGCTGGAACCCAAACACCGGAGAGGTGCGTCAGTCACACCTGCCGCTTTTCTACATTTGTCGACACTTCTATTCTAAGTGACTTGTTACGTGTCTCTACTGTCTTTTTCATCTGATTAATTTGAATCTTTTTTAAAGATTGATTTTCACAGACACAGTATGAACAAACAAAATAAAAACAGATTAGTTTAAAACATAATTTCATTACAGTAACATTTTTTAAATACTTAAAAATTAAATAGTTCTGTTAAAAGGTATGTTGTTTTCAAAAATAATGCATTTTATTAGTTGTTGTTAAATATAATATGTAATGTATTATTATTATTATTAGGGTTAAATGTCTCTACTGTGTCATTTTTGTGGTTAATATTTTGAATCTGTTTTTTTTTTAATTAATTTTCACAAACTTTCACAGACAATATTATTATTATTTTATAGAATAAATAACATCATAAAATATAACAATATTGCATTATTTTAGTACAATTTAACAGCTATTTATGTAATATTATATATAATGTATTATAAAATCTGCATTTTATTATTATTATTAAAATATAGAATAAATAATAATAAATATATAATATATATAATAAATTTAGTAATTGTAATAATTATTTCAGTAATTATTAAAATTAATAAAACAATTATTATATATATATTTTTTTTACTAACTTTAATAATTGTAATAATTTTCTCAAACAACTTTTTATCAGGATTAATGAAATCATAGAAATCGGATCGCATTGCACATGCACTGAGCATCATGCCTCGTCTCTGGTGTTTCAGGTGATTTACGAGCTGCCGACAGCCAATCAGTGGTGTTTCGATGTGCAGTGGTGTCCACGTAACCCCGCCCTCCTGTCAGCCGCATCGTTTGACGGACGGATCAGTGTGTACTCTGTGATGGGAGGACGTCTTCAGCAGCATCAGCACAGCACGGTGGACCAGGTGAGATTATGGGAACATTTAACCTGCTTTTCTTTGAGGAATGATGATCACATGATCTCTGTCTCTGTTCTTAGATCTCGGCTTCGTTTGACACCAGCGACCCGTTTGGAACCGGTCAGACTCTTCCTCCTCTGCAGGTTCCTCAGCCCTCAGTCGAAACCACCATCATCCCTCCGCTAAAAAAGCCGCCCAAGTGGGTACGGAGGCCCGTAGGAGCATCTTTCGCGGTGAGTATTACTGAGACATTGAGAAATCTGGTAAGATGTGTCTGATGAAAAATGTTTGTCAGCAAAGTTTTTTTCCCCTGACTAAGACGAGACGATAATAAGGTCATTAAACGATAACTGAGACTATATCAGCATACAATATTGTTGACGAAAATGTTGTTAAAAGAACAAAAACTTCACCAAACCCTTTTAACTTTTGTTGAGCCAAAACATTTCAGACTGCTGTACAAGACTCTATTATGCGAGCGTTCACGTTTGCGGTTGCCAGATATCAAGAGCTCAAATCCCACAATCAAAGCTTTTCTCTCTGCTTTTTGCTTTATACAATGTGGCAACCACTCACACGCGCTCTCTCATGATCTGAAAACACCGACATAAAGTACTGTACAAGTAAGCTGGAGTTCAGCGATGTCTGTTTAAATGAAAGCGTCATTCAGCAGTCTGTGTTCTGTCAGGGATCTCCACTGTATTGTTTGCTGATTGTAACGTTATTTACGCAACCTCTGTGCGACAATAAGTCTTTTTTGCCGTTGTTTTAAAATAGAAACATTGGGCTAATGCAATTTGGAATTATTGTAAAATAAATTTCCCAAGTGAGAACAATCATTGCAATTAAAATTGAGCAAAATATTATTTATTATTAAATACATTTTTAACATTATACAGAAAGACGAAAATGTGTAAGTTTCCACTGACTAAAATGCTCAAACATTTAGTCGACCAAAACTAAAACGGGACAAGTTGACTAAATGTTGACCCTGGAGCACAAAACCAGTCATAAGGGTCAATTTTGCAAAATTGAGATATATACATCATCTGAAAGCGGAATAAATAATCTTTCCATTGATGTATGGTTTGTTAGGATAGAACAATATTTGGCCGAGATACAACTATTTGAAAATCTGGAATCTGAGAGTGCAAAAAAATCAAAATATTGAGAAAATCATCTTTAAAGTTGTCCAAATTAAGTTCTTAGCAATGCATATTACTAATCAAAAATTAAGTTTTGATATATTTATGGTAGGACATTTACAAAATATCTTCATGGAACATGATCTTTACTAAATTATCCTAATGATTTTTGGCATAAAAGAAAAATTTATAATTTTGACCCATACAATGTATTGTTGGCTATTGCTACAAATATACCCCAGCGACTTAACACTGCTTTTGTGCTCCAGGGTCACATATATGATAAAAAATAAAAGTTACATTTGACACAGACTTGCACTAAGACTAAATAAAAAGAAATAAATAGCTGACAAAATGAACACTGTTGAGCTTCCTGTGAGTCTGTGCTTGCTTCTGTCTCCTCTAGTTCGGAGGGAAGCTGGTGACGTTTGAGAGCCCTAATGTGGCTCCGCAGCAGCAGCAGCCAATCCGGCGACAGGTGCATGTGAGTCAGGTGACCACAGAGACGGAGTTCCTCCAGCGCTCGGACGAGCTGCAGGCCGCTCTGCAGTCAGGATCCTTCAGCAGCTACTGCCACGGCAAGATCAGCAGCGCCCCGTCGGACGCCGAGCAGGACATATGGAGGTTCCTCATGGTATAAACATTCACATTTACACACAACTACAACTCCACATGTGACCTGGACCCTGGAGCACAAAAGCAGTCTTAAGTCGCTGGGGTATATTTGTAGCAATAGCCAACAATACATTGTATGGGTCAAAATTATCGATTTTTCTTTTATGCCAAAAATCATTAGGATATTAAGTAAAGATCATGTTCCATGAAGATATTTTAAATCTCAATTTCACAAAATTGACCCTTATGATTGGTTTTGTGCTCCAGGGTCACAAATGTCGTTCCAACTCTTATTTACTAGGGCTGGGACAATAAATCGATGCATGGCGATTCGTGGATCGATTCTGAGATTATCGGTATGCATCGTGATTCTCTCTGGAATCGATTCTGAGCTTAGTTTTTAACAGTAGATGGCGCTCTAGCTTAGTTTTTAACCGTACACTCAAATGCTCACGAATAAGAGCGTGTGTGCGTTCGGCTGAGTAATGTAAGTGGTTAAATGTACTTGCACATAGGCTTTTATGCTTTATGATGAGATTAATGTAAACACAGCCCACTGTGAACATCCTTGTAATTCGCTTCAACCTTTTCTAACTTTATGAATGATTATTTTAGGTTCAAATGGTGCGTGTGTGAGGAACTGGAATAAAGCAGAATACGGCTAAAACACGCAGTGCCATCTGCTGTTAAAAACTAAGCTCAGAATCGATTCAAGAGAGAATCACGATGCCTTCGGAAAATCTCAGAATCGATGCAGAATCATTTCTCGATTCGCGATGCATCGATTTATTGTCCCAGCCCTAATATTTACTTTCTTCTGCGAAACACAAACAGAGATGCCACAAAACCCGGCTTCATTCAACCTAATGAAAAGCATAGTTAACACAGTGTCTTAAATCACTATAGTGCACTACATTCCAATACTGTTTCAGGAGGTCTTAAAAAGTCTTAATTCACCCTATGAAGGCCTAGAAAGAATCTTAAATCAGAGCCAGAAGTCTAAAATTCATAAAGGCATGGCAAATAAATGTTGCACGCACTTCAAAACATGAACATCTCGTATCTATCTTTTTGTCTTTTTAATATAAGTCTCCTTAAATCAGGATGCATTTGCTTGAGATGCAAAATGTTTTGAAAAAAAGATATGATGTCTGAAAAAATTGAGCAAAATTATCTATTTCAGATACAGATTTAGCACCTTTTATAATGTTGGGTAGGGCTGCACGATTTGAAATCTATTTGTGATTTTTCTGATAAAAAATTATGATATTAAAATGTGATTAAAAAAACTCATTTGTAGAGCTGTATATTTTGGCCAATATGTTGTTGTTTTTAATAATAATTGCAATAATTATTATTGCTAAATAAAATCTAAAAAATATATATACTATTGCAATATTTCACTGTAAAATAAAAAATCAAGTTTTTAAGAAAAATAATATATTAATAATTAAATTTTACATTACAATACTAATTAGCTAAGCTTTTATTTATTTGATGAAAACTGCAGGAAGCCCTTAAAGCTTCTCTGTTGTTAATAACTGCTTAAGAATTGTTTTATTTCGGATTCAAGAGAGCATTTGATTAGACAGAAAATCAGACAGAATTTTAAAAAAAATTGAGTTCATGTGTTCCCTGGGAATCGAACCCATGACTTTGCTGTTGCAAGCACCGGAATAGATAATATAGATCATCTTTAAGCTGTCATATTCATGCTAAAATCCACAGAGAACTGATGCATGAATCAGTTTGAGGTGAAATGCATGACTGTTCTGTGGTGTTTTTAACAGGTGAACTTTGAAGATGAAGCGCGTGTGAAGTTTCTGCGGCTGCTGGGCTTCAGTAAAGACGAGCTGCAGAGGAAGGTATCGCATCAAACTACAGCACTGTCAACATTCGGATTCATTCACTAGTCATTATATTAGATGAGAGCGGGGTAAACTGTGCCACCTATGTACAGAAGTTGTCCTATAAAATAAGACATTTGTTCTAAATGCAAGACAAAATATGCCATTTTCTAGATTTACCCACTGACACATCTTACCCCACCTCATTACTTTTCAGATGTTTTGCCATGAAAATCATGAATAATGCATGTTTTTCAGTGACCAGGAGATATTACGCTCCCATACTGACAAAAAATGGCCATAACAGTTGTTCATATGACTTATGCACTATATTCCAAGTTTTACGACTAATAATAACTAAAATAATAAGATAAGAATACTACTACTACTAATAATAACAACAAAAACAACAGTAATAATAATAAAAATAACAATAATGCTAATAATAATGCTTATAATATTAACTAATAATATTTATTCATTCTTTTTTATTTTTAGTGCTAGTTATTAAATAATAATTATTTTAATGTTTAGTCTTATTATTTTTATTATTATTTCAATAATAATAATAATTATTATTATTATTATTAAATTCTAATATGTATTATTATTAAATATTAAATTAGTAATAAAAATTATTAGTATTATTTTTATTTTTTCTTAGTCTTAGTTATTTCAGTAATTATTATTTTTATTATTAGTCACAATATTTAAATTATTATAATTAGTCTTCGTCTATTTTTTTCCTGATGATGCTGATTATGTGAGAGATTAGGGCTGTGTATCGGCAAAAATCTGGCGATACGATACGTATCACGATACAGGGGTTGCGATACGATATGTTGCGATATATTGCGATACTGTAAGCAAGACGATACATTGGGATATTTCTTAAAACATTAAAAACATTTTGCCACTGTTTAAGTTCAGAGGTAAGAAGAGTGCTATCTAGCGGTCGGGATGTAAACTCAAAACAATGGCCATGAATCTTGTATACATTTTTTTTGTTTTTTTTATATCGATATTGCATTTTTGTGAATAGATACAGTATCGCCAAACAAAATATCGCGATACTCATGTGTATTGATATTTTCTTACACCCCTATGAGAGAAACAGACCCATAATTTTTGAGTGAAGCTCTAATTCTAGCCTCTATTTCTGCAGATCTCAGCGTGTTTGGGGAGGAAGCTTCATCCGAACGGTTTAGACGTGAATGATCTGGCTGAGAAGATGCAGACGCTTTCTGATCAGGTGTGTGTCAGCTGCGCTTTAAATCAATGCATGCATGCTAGAAATCTCTTGTTGTACTGTATCTGATGTTGAATCGTCCAATCAGAGAGCAGATGAGTCAGACGGTTTGTCCGGCCGTGAGTCTCCGGCTGATTTCTTCAGTCAGCTACCAAAGAAAGAGAAAGACCGAGCGCCCTTCCAGATCCCCGTGTCCTCAGGTGAGCGTCTTATGAATGACACGCATGTTATGATATTGATGTTTAGATATGAATGTGGTGCTGTGTTGAGCAGATACGGACGGTCTGATCAGTCAGGCTCTGTTGGTGGGGAACTTCGAGGCTGCGGTGGATCTGTGCTTGAATGACGGCCGTTTCGCCGAAGCTATCCTCCTGTCAATCAGCGGAGGGGAGGAGCTACTGAAGAAGACCCAGCAACGCTACCTCCACCGACAGACCAACAGCGTCTCCATGGTAACCGCTTATGATCATTAGCATCTGTGCATGATGTCATTTTTGTTTCAGATTAATTCGTGCAAACTATGTCAGTATTCACTTCCATCTCCACTGTAAGTGTTATTTAATTGTTTTCTATTTATTTATTATTATTATTATTATTATTAGTCGTAGTAGTAGTTGTTGTCTTATTAAAATATTTTTAATAGTAATAATAAAAATATGACTTTTTATAACAATAATAATTTAAAAAGTATTATTTGTTCTTATTAGTCTTGTTAGTCTTATGTTATTACTATTATTATTATTGAATGTAATATTAAAATGACTAATAATAATAACAATTAGAATACTACTACTACTTCAAAAAATAATAATAACATTAATAATTTGTTTTATATTTATATACTTGTTATATTATAATATATATTATAAAACATTTGTTATATTATGAAGTTATTGTTGTTAGTATTATATGATTATTATTGATTATAAGACGACTAATGTAATATAATAATATATATTAAATAATAATTCTTTTTGTTATTAGTCTTATTTATCCCACTGTGTTCTTTTTAAAATATTATATATATATATATATATATATATATATATATATTGTGTAAATTTATTTTTTTTTTGCTAAGGTTTGCATATGGTGGTGTGTTCTAAATAACTATAAATATCGTCTTGCTTACAGTATCGCAATATATCGCAACATATCGTATCGCAACCCCTGTATCGTGATACGTATCGTATCGCCAGATTTTTGCCGATACACAGCCCTAATCTCTCACATAATCAGCATCATCAGGAAAAAAATAGACGAAGACTAATTATAATAATTTAAATATTGTGACTAATAATAAAAATAATAATTACTGAAATAACTAAGACTAAGAAAAAATAAAAATAATACTAATAATTTTTATTACTAATTTAATATTTAATAATAATACATATTAGAATTTAATAATAATAATAATAATTATTATTATTATTATTAAATTCTAATATGTATTATTATTAAATATTAAATTAGTAATAAAAATTATTAGTATTATTTTTATTTTTTCTTAGTCTTAGTTATTTCAGTAATTATTATTTTTATTATTAGTCACAATATTTAAATTATTATAATTAGTCTTCGTCTATTTTTTTCCTGATGATGCTGATTATGTGAGAGATTAGGGCTGTGTATCGGCAAAAATCTGGCGATACGATACGTATCACGATACAGGGGTTGCGATACGATATGTTGCGATATATTGCGATACTGTAAGCAAGACGATACATTGGGATATTTCTTAAAACATTAAAAACATTTTGCCACTGTTTAAGTTCAGAGGTAAGAAGAGTGCTATCTAGCGGTCGGGATGTAAACTCAAAACAATGGCCATGAATCTTGTATACATTTTTTTTGTTTTTTTTATATCGATATTGCATTTTTGTGAATAGATACAGTATCGCCAAACAAAATATCGCGATACTCATGTGTATTGATATTTTCTTACACCCCTATGAGAGAAACAGACCCATAATTTTTGAGTGAAGCTCTAATTCTAGCCTCTATTTCTGCAGATCTCAGCGTGTTTGGGGAGGAAGCTTCATCCGAACGGTTTAGACGTGAATGATCTGGCTGAGAAGATGCAGACGCTTTCTGATCAGGTGTGTGTCAGCTGCGCTTTAAATCAATGCATGCATGCTAGAAATCTCTTGTTGTACTGTATCTGATGTTGAATCGTCCAATCAGAGAGCAGATGAGTCAGACGGTTTGTCCGGCCGTGAGTCTCCGGCTGATTTCTTCAGTCAGCTACCAAAGAAAGAGAAAGACCGAGCGCCCTTCCAGATCCCCGTGTCCTCAGGTGAGCGTCTTATGAATGACACGCATGTTATGATATTGATGTTTAGATATGAATGTGGTGCTGTGTTGAGCAGATACGGACGGTCTGATCAGTCAGGCTCTGTTGGTGGGGAACTTCGAGGCTGCGGTGGATCTGTGCTTGAATGACGGCCGTTTCGCCGAAGCTATCCTCCTGTCAATCAGCGGAGGGGAGGAGCTACTGAAGAAGACCCAGCAACGCTACCTCCACCGACAGACCAACAGCGTCTCCATGGTAACCGCTTATGATCATTAGCATCTGTGCATGATGTCATTTTTGTTTCAGATTAATTCGTGCAAACTATGTCAGTATTCACTTCCATCTCCACTGTAAGTGTTATTTAATTGTTTTCTATTTATTTATTATTATTATTATTATTATTAGTCGTAGTAGTAGTTGTTGTCTTATTAAAATATTTTTAATAGTAATAATAAAAATATGACTTTTTATAACAATAATAATTTAAAAAGTATTATTTGTTCTTATTAGTCTTGTTAGTCTTATGTTATTACTATTATTATTATTGAATGTAATATTAAAATGACTAATAATAATAACAATTAGAATACTACTACTACTTCAAAAAATAATAATAACATTAATAATTTGTTTTATATTTATATACTTGTTATATTATAATATATATTATAAAACATTTGTTATATTATGAAGTTATTGTTGTTAGTATTATATGATTATTATTGATTATAAGACGACTAATGTAATATAATAATATATATTAAATAATAATTCTTTTTGTTATTAGTCTTATTTTTTTTATTAAATTAAATTGTTATTATTAGTATTATTATTGTTTATTATTAGTCTTAGTTATTATCAGTAATTATCATTAATATTGTTATTATTTGTAGCAATTTCTTAGTAGTCATTATTATTATTATTGTTTTTATTAGTCACAATATTCTTTAAATTACTATTATTATTATTATTTTTAGTCGCAGTATTATTATTATTATTATTATTAGTCACTGTATTATTATTATTATTATTATTAGTCACTGTATTATTATTATTATTATTATTAGTCACTGTATTATTATTATTATTATTATTAGTCACTGTATTATTATTATTATTATTATTAGTCACTGTATTATTATTATTATTATTATTAGTCACTGTATTATTATTATTATTATTATTAGTCACTGTATTATTATTATTATTATTATTAGTCACTGTATTATTATTATTATTATTATTAGTCACTGTATTATTATTATTATTAGTCACTATTATTATTATTATTAGTCACTATTATTATTATTATTTATCATTAGTCTTAGTTATTATCAGTAATTATAATTATTAATATTATTGTTATTATTTGTAGCCATTTCTAATTAGTCATTATTATTATTATTATTATTATTAATGTTTTTATTAGTCACAATATTCTTTAAATTACTATTATTATTAGTCACAGTATTATTAGTCACAGATTTATTATTATTATTATTATTAGTCACAGTATTATTATTATTATTATTAGTCACAGTATTATTATTATTATTATTAGTCACAGTATTATTATTATTATTAGTCACAGTATTGTTATCATTATTATTACTCACAGTATTATTATTATTATTAGTCACAGTATTATTATTATTATTAGTCACAGTATTATTATTATTATGTATTAATGAGTTGTTTTTCCTGGTCAGCTGATCTCGTCAGTGGTGACGCACAACTGGTGTGATATCGTCCAGAGCTGTGAGCTGGATAACTGGAAGGAGGCGCTAGCGGCTCTGCTGACCTACGCTAACCTCGAGGCGTTCGCTCCTCTCTGCGGTGAGAGCATCACGAGTCTAAACACAGTCTCTTTATTAGTCACAGTATTATTATTATTATTATTAGTCACAGTATTATTATTATTATTATTAGTCACAGTATTATTATTATTATTATTAGTCACAGTATTATTATTATTATTAGTCACAGTATTATTATTATTATTAGTCACAGTATTGTTATCATTATTATTACTCACAGTATTATTATTATTATTAGTCACAGTATTATTATTATTATTAGTCACAGTATTATTATTATTATTAGTCACAGTATTATTATTATTATTAGTCACAGTATTATTATTATTATTAGTCACAGTATTATTATTATTATTAGTCACAGTATTATTATTATTATGTATTAATGAGTTGTTTTTCCTGGTCAGCTGATCTCGTCAGTGGTGACGCACAACTGGTGTGATATCGTCCAGAGCTGTGAGCTGGATAACTGGAAGGAGGCGCTAGCGGCTCTGCTGACCTACGCTAACCTCGAGGCGTTCGCTCCTCTCTGCGGTGAGAGCATCACGAGTCTAACCACAGTCTCTTGATTAGTCTGCTGCTGCTGACAAACACACTTCTGCATCAGTATAGAGTATAAGAGCTCTGAATGCAGCTCGTCCAATCAGAGCTCAGAGTCTGGAGTGATTGACAGCTCTGTGTGTGTGTGTGTGTGTGTGTGTGTGTGTGTAGATACTCTGGGCTCCCGTCTGCAGGCTGACGGCACAGAGAAGTGCTGTCTGCAGGCCTGTCTGTGCTTCATCTGCTCGGGGAACATCAAGCGTCTGGTGGAGTGCTGGACGTCACAGAGAGACTGTTCTTCTCCGCTGGCGCTGGAGGTCACACACACGCACTCTTTCACGCTTATATTGAGTGAATGCTGTCGTGCGCTGACGTCTGTGTTCACGTGCGTCTGCAGGATCTGGTGGAGAAGGTGATGATCCTGCGCAAGTCGATCGAGCGTCTGCGTAGCGGCGAGGTTTGTGTTCAGAGCTCAGCGCTGACTGAGAAGCTCATCCAGTACTCCAGCATCCTGGCATCACAGGGCAGCTATCGTCCAGAGCTGTGAGCTGGATAACTGGAAGGAGGCGCTAGCGGCTCTGCTGACCTACGCTAACCTCGAGGCGTTCGCTCCTCTCTGCGGTGAGAGCATCACGAGTCTAACCACAGTCTCTTGATTAGTCTGCTGCTGCTGACAAACACACTTCTGCATCAGTATAGAGTATAAGAGCTCTGAATGCAGCTCGTCCAATCAGAGCTCAGAGTCTGGAGTGATTGACAGCTCTGTGTGTGTGTGTGTGTGTGTGTGTGTGTGTGTAGATACTCTGGGTGCTCGTCTGCAGGCTGAAGGCACAGAGAAGCACTGTCTGCAGGCTTGTCTGTGCTTCATCTGCTCGGGGAACATCAAGCGTCTGGTGGAGTGCTGGACGTCACAGAGAGACTGTTCTTCTCCGCTGGCGCTGGAGGTCACACACACGCACTCTTTCACGCTTATATTGAGTGAATGCTGTCGTGCGCTGACGTCTGTGTTCACGTGCGTCTGCAGGATCTGGTGGAGAAGGTGATGATCCTGCGCAAGTCGATCGAGCGTCTGCGTAGCGGCGAGGTTTGTGTTCAGAGCTCAGCGCTGACTGAGAAGCTCATCCAGTACTCCAGCATCCTGGCATCACAGGGCAGCTTGAGTTCAGCGCTCCGCTACCTGCCTGACAGCCCAGACCAGGTGCACACACTAATACACATTTACATATGTGACCCTGCAGCACAAAAGCAGTCTTAAGTCGCTGGGGTATATTTGTAGCAATAGCCAACAATACATTGTATGGGTCAAAATTATCAATTTTTCTTTTATGCCAAAAATCATTAGGATATTAAGTAAAGATCATGTTCCATGAAGATATTTTGTAAATTTCCTACCTAAAACTTAATTTTTGATTAGTAATATGCATTGCTAAGAACTTCATTTGAACAACTTTAAAGATGATTTTCTCAATATTTAGATTTTTTTGCACCCTCAGATTCCAGATTTTCAAATAGTTGTCTCTCAGCCAAATATTGTCCTATTCTAACAAACCATACATCAATGGAAATATTATTTATTCAGCTTTCGGATGATGTATAAATCTCAGTTTAAAAAAATTGACCCTTATGACTGGTTTTGTGCTCCAGGGTCACATATTAACAATGCAGATTTACATGTGAGCTTCTTATAACATGCATTTGGGAAAGCAACATGCATCATCCATCCTTAGAAACATGTAATGGGAAGAAGCACTTATAAAGCAACTGTTGTCCACAATAGAATTTGGTTTGGTTTTTTCACCAAAATAAATTAGTATTGTTATTTTTATATTCTTCTGTAAAATTATTATTATTATTATTAATTTAAATTTTATTTTTATTGTAATTAAATGCTTAGTTTTTATTTTACGGTACAATAGAATTATTGCTATTTTATTTTTTGTTATTTAATCAAATAAAGATTAATTAATTTTTAAATATTAATTTTTATTTTACAGTGCAATATTATTATTGCAATAGTAATATATTTCTTTATTGATTGGTTATAATTTAATTAAACCTAATTAAGCTATAATTTAATTATTATAACTCTATAATACAGTATAGTAGAATTATTGCTATTTACATTTTTATGATTTAATAAAATAAAAATATTTAAATGATTAAATAATGATTATTGTTATTTAGGGCTGGACAATAATTCAATATCAATATGTATCGCGATATAATTTTTTTCAATAACGGTGATATGATTTTTTTGGGAAAGAAATTAATACTTTTATTTAGCAAGGATGCTTAAAATTGATCAAAAGTGATGATAAAGGCGTTTATAATGTTACAAAAGATTTCTATTTCAGATAAATAGTGTTCATATCGATATCGGAATTATATCGTATCGACCGAAATTAAGAAATATATCGTGATATCAATTTTGGCCATATCGTCCAGCCCTATTGTTATTATTATTATTATTATTACAATGCAATATTGCTATAATAATTTATTTGTTTGTTAATTTAATAAAATAAAATAATATTATTTTTACAGTGTAATATTATTATTGCTATAGTAATATTTCTTTATTGATTTAATTTTTATAATTTATAATCTAATAAGATGAAATGTGTAAATTTATAATAATAATATAATTTGTAAATATTTACATGACAGTAGTATTATTGCTGTTTTAAAATGTATAATTTAATAAAATAACAATATTTACAGTGATGTGGGTGGTAAGTGTGTTTGTGTGGTCTAGGCTGGTGTTCGGATGTTAAGAGAGCGGCTGTCGCATGCGAAGGGTGAGATCCTGCAGAGACCACAGCCGTCTGCGCCAGCAGGAGGCGCTAAAGCACCGGCAAACACACACACTCCTGCAGCACACACACAGGTGAGACACAGCTCACACACACACACACACACTCCTGCAGCACACACACAGGTGAGACGCACATGATCTGTGAGTGAGTGAGTGAGTGAGTGAGTGTGTGTGTGTGTGTGTGTGTGTGAGAGAGAGAGAGAGTGTGTGTGTGTGTACTTGTTTTTCTATTCTGGTGGGGACTTAAATCTGAATACACACAGAGTGTGAGTGTGTGAGAGTGTGAGAGTGTGTGTGTGTGTGAGAGTGTGTGTGTGAGTGTGAGTGTGTGTGTGAGTGTGTTTGTGTGTGAGAGTGTGTGAGTGTGTGAGTGTGTGAGTGTGTGAGTGTGTGAGAGTGTGAGAGTGTGTGTGTGTGTGTGTGTGTGTGTGTGTGTGTGTGTGTGTGTGTGTGTGTGTTTAATGATGCTTGAACTCCAGTGTCGTCTGTCATCCATCCAAGTCTCCCATCCCTGTCTGTCTGTGATGATGATCAGCAGAGATTATTTGCTTTCTGATGGCCTTGATGAAATTGTGCGTCTGCTGCTGGATGTTGTGTAAGTCGAGGCTGCTGTTTGCACGGGGGCGTCTCGTCTGATTTACAGTGCGTTCTCATGCCACATCTGCATGTTTCCTAAAGTGTGTGTTGTCTTTAGGGAGTTTGTGTTGAAACAGAATAAGGTTATAGTTTGATTGCGAATGCTTAACCAGTGACATTATTCTAAAGAGAAATATGTTTGTCTTTGTAATTTCTTAACCAGTGTTATTTTAGTTTAGTTTATATACTATTATAGTATACATTAAAATTTTGGATTAGCTTTTATTTTTATATTTTCACTTTTCATTTTAACTTTATTTTAAGCTTTAGTAATTTGACGTGCTTTTGTTATTTAAGTGAGTAATATAAAAGATAAATAGAAATAATTGTAAAAAAAAAAAAATTTTAATTAAAATATTAAATACTGATTAAAGAAAAATTATAAAATAATAAACAATTATTTAAAAAAATTATTTAGCTTAATTTTTTAATATAGTTTAGTTCGTAAAATACTTTGAAATTCTTTAAAAAAAATAGTATTTAGCTTTATATTAAATATTTGTATTAATGTTTATTTCTGTTTAGTTTTAGTAATTTTTGTACATCTTAAACTTATTTTTCCAGTTCCTGAAATTATTTTCAGAGTTACTAATTTTTCAGTACTAAAATTAAACGTAAAAATTAATTACAAAATTAATATTAAATATAAAAAAAAAAAAAATCCAATTAATTTTCGGGGTTTTTTTGTTTGTTTAATACGAGTAATTTTAGTACTTCATCTTAAAAACATATTTCAGTTAGTTCCCATTTCATCTCAATTTAATTTTTTTGAATAATAGTTTTTCATCTGATATTTATGTTTTATTTTATTTCAGCTATATTTAAAATATTTAGTAGTTTTAGTTAACAGCACTGCAATAACTGGTAATAGCTCTGCCTTGAACGGCTTTTCTTGTTCATATCATATATTGGGTGTGTTGTAATGTGTGTTCAGGGGCCCTACGGATCCGCAGCTCCTCCTCAGATGCAGCAGATGATGCCCCGTCTCTTCACTCCTCAGCCGCGGCCCGATTCTGCTGCTCCTGCTGGAGCTCCACCGTCGAGCCTCAGACCCTGTGTCTACCCACAACACCCTGCCACAGCTCCGGGTACCTGTCAATCAAACACCATTCATAATATACACCAGTCATTCAAACACTGATGTGCACACTACTGTACTGAGGCTCCTCTGCTCACCAAAGCTGCGTTTATTTGATCCAAAATACGGTACAAAATTGTGAAATATTTTTACAATTTAAAACAGCTGTTTTTCATGTGAATGGCTGTTAAAATTTAATTTATTGCTGTGATCAAAGCTGATTTTTTTTTTTTTGAGTCGCACATCCAATCAAAATATTCAAGAGTTATATGTCACCTTATATGGATAGGAAAGAAATATAATTGTTGACTATAAGGTGTAAGTAAGATTTGTCTAGCTGTCTAGACATTGGTTTCAGTTCCTCAGCAGAAATAGCATCAGCACCGTGTGTAAAAGAGAAAGTACATGAAGTGCATCTGTTTGAGAGATAAAAGGACAGAGCGAAGCCTTGAAATAATATTAACACAGATGCAACTATAAAATGTAACGTAAATATTTTAAAAGTGTAAATGTAACCCAGAAAATTATTGTTATATATTTTTGCTGATAACTGATTGTTCTATAAATCGACTTTTGGTGCTGAATAATCAGCAAAACTGATCAATCGGTCGACCTTCAGAAATCATTATAATATGCTGCTCAAGAAACATTTCTTACCATGTTGTATATTAATGCATGTCTTAAAGTAATAATGCCCAAAGGAATAATAATAATAAGGAATGTTGTACACCGAAGATATTTTTTCAACAAACAGTTCTGTTGTGCTGCATCTTATTCGACAAAAAATAAAAATGCAATGTTTTGTTGTAAATTAATCAAAACAAATAATCCATAATGTTTTGTCTGTCACGTACACAACCATAGACAGTATCACATTCAGTGTAATGCTTTTTATGACCGCTCTGTTACATAAAAATAAACACCGGTAAAAAATGTAAAGGTTAAAGAACAAAGCTAGAATATAGGAATAAACGAATTTACAATATAATACAAAATTTAAATTGTGCAAATAAATAGCAGTGTAAATAAATATACAATACAGTGCAGCTGTAGCAGATGTAATTGTTATATTCTCATTATTTAATATTTTCAAGATTAAATTGTTAACATTTGATTAATTAATTTTATTAGACACCATTTTAATGATACATTTGTATTAAATCATAAAATGCAGAATCTAGAAAAAATAAAACGGAAAACAGAATTTATGGAAATTAAAAAGTAAATGTTATGTTTACATTCGTTCTCAAAATGTAACAAAACATGTAGAAGCATTTCCTTCCCCGTTAATGAATATCATGATAAATATTGATATCATATGATAGTCCAACCAAAATTTATTCAGACACCTTCAACATTTCTCACATTATCAGTTTATTTGCTATAGTTTAGAAAATGGTAATAAAATATGACAAGAACTTGTTTGAGAACAAATTCATCTTGATAATGTCAGATAAATTAGAGAAAAAAACACGCAAGCAAAACATGCTCAGGTCAAAGTGTCTGAATAATTTTCGGTCCCAAATTTTACTGGTAGTCCACTGTATGAAGAATTTTTGGGTATAATATGTTACAGTTTATTTTATTTTGCTATCCTCACATAAATGAACTATAGTGTCCTGCACCCACTAGTAAAAACATATCAGAAATTATATCTGCTGTCTGAATAATTTTTGGTTTGACTGTATGTAAAAAAAAAAAAAAAGATTGTGCTTGTAATATTTTTGGCCATATCACCCAGCCCTACCCCATCTTTTGAACAGTAGTGTATTATCAGCAAGCAAATGTATTTTATAAAGCTGTCTGCCTGTGATGTTTGGTTCCTGCAGGTTTTGCTCCGTCTCAGCCGTTTGCTCAGTCTGGTTCTTTCGGAGCTCCGGTGGGTTTCATGTCCGGCCCCTCGATGTCGGGGCCCTCAGTGCCACCCTCCTCGCCCCCGGGCCCCATGATGCTCGCTCCGCCCGGCCCAGGGTTCCTCTCACCCACGTCTCTGCCCTTGTTTCCAGCGGCTCCTCCCGGCGGGGCCTATCTTCCTCTCAGAGCCGGGTATCCTCAGGGCGGCCCCGGAGCCCCAGGGGTCAAGATCTTCAGCGGCGCCGGTGTCCCGCCTCCATTAGTCGACTAATCGCACGTTTATTAATAAACCATTTAAATCATCATAATGCGCCTTTAATTGCCTACACAGCCTTATAAGCGCTCAAGCACACGCATAAAGCTTGCCGCAGCGCACCGGCAGAAGTAATGATTATGAATGTGTCAGGGAAAAACAGTAAGAAGGCTGCATTAACATTTTAATAATATATTGATAAACAAGTGCTTTCTTTGTTTTCGACTTTAGAGATGAATTCGGCGACACTGACTCGTCGTCTCCGCAGTAGTGACGCACGCGCCTGTTTCATACGGATTACATAATCTGAGAATATTTGGTTTCCATTTGATTTGGTTCATCTGAAAGTAGACATTTCGCTCTCTATAGATAAGTTTTCATTTGCTTTTGGAGCATTTGGATGTCCTGCCTGATGTTCTGTATTATTACCACAGACCAGTCGTTAACAATCTGTGTGACTTCGCCAATGTGGATTTTTATTTATTTTTCTGCAAATAAGCGACTAATAAAATTTTGGTCGACCAGGCCTCTTCTCATTGACTAACGGTTAGTAGACTATTAGGGGGCAGCCTTAGTGTTTATACTGTTCAATGCAGAAATATCGTGTGTGTGTCTGTGTGTGTGTGTGTGTGTGTGGGTGTGTGTTTAAGAGGGACAGCAACAGTCCAAACTCAGCTCTTCTAATATTTAATGCTGACTGATTACGAGTCATTTGCATATTCGCACATTGATCATGTTGTGATTCCTATGTGATCTCTCTGAGCTTCATTGTTAATGTTTGTGTGATCGCTCAATGCTGATTAAAACTATGCTGTGTGAGTTTTGCATTATATAAACAGACTAAGAAATGTCTACACTAATGTTTCAAAGTTTGGGGTCGATAAGATTTGAAAAAAATCCTCTTCGGGTCATCAAGGCTGCATTTATTTGCTCAAAAATACAGCAAAGTAAAAATGATTGAAGATTTTTATATAATATAATATATAATATAATATTTATATTGTTTTGTATAAAATATTTTTTATAAAAAAATATATATAAAAAAAAGTAAATATTTTAAATCATAAATATTCAAAAATATTTATAAATAAATATTTTATTAAAAAAAAAAAGTGAAATATTATTACAATTTCAAATAGCCTTTTTCTATGTGAATATCTGTTAAACTGTAATTTATTTCTGTGATGCGCAGCTGTATTTTCAGCATCATTACTCAGTCTTCAGTGTCACATGATCTTCAGAAATCATTCTAATATGTTGATTTGCTGCTCAAGAAACATTTCTGATTATTATCAATGTTGAAAACAGTCGTGCTGCACAATATTTTTGTGGATTCACAGATGAATAGGAAGTTCAAAAGAACAGCATTTATTTGAAATAGAAATCTTTTGTATTATAAATCTTGCTGAATCTGACAGACCCCTAAACTTTTGAATGCTAGTGTAAGTCAGACTGAAAGAGAAGCTACAGAGACACTTAAATCACCCTCACAAACGTCTGTAAAGATGCAGTGACATTCAGACATTTCTAACTGTGACTTGAGTGTCCAGATATGTTTATCTGCTGCTGTATTGATGCATGCATTTATATTTAAATGCAGATATATGTTTTGGTGACTGATCCGCTGTGATTGTGTGAATATTGTCTCTTCAGTTCAGGACGGGTGGAACGACCCTCCAGCTGTACGCGCAGGACAACGCAAGAAAAAGGTATTTAGAATTTGCATAATGATGTTACTTATAATAATGCATTTAACGGGAAACAATATCCACTGACATGATGCTGGAGCTGCTTCTCAATCTGGCCTCGTTCTGCATGTTTCTATTAAATAAACATTCACATTTGTGCATTTGGTAGATGCTTTAATCTAAAGCAACTCACACTCCATTTAAGATGTTCATATGAGTTCATGCATTCCCTGGGAATCGAACCCATGACTTAGGTGTTGCAAGCACCATGATCTACTGTCTAAGCTTCAATTAGAAATATGAGTGCTACTTTATTTAATCTATCTGCAATAAAATTATTTTATTTACAAATATTGCATGCAGTTGCATTTATCATATTAAATGTCATATCAAATACAATAGATAAATATTTACAAATATTGCATGCATTTGCATGAAATATGAATTTTCATTGTTGTATTAAAATGACTGCTGTTTGTTATATCAAATTCAGTGATTGCATAAAAACCTTGAATTAAAATATGTTCTCAAAAATATAAAACAATAAATGATTCCAGTATTTTTTTTTATAAATATTGCATGCATTTGCATGTTTTTTTTTATTATGTGTTAAAATAACTGGTGTTTCTTATTACATTAAGGGTTTTTATACAATCATAGGATTTCATGACTTTTAATGCTAAAATCTGTTCTCAAAAATATAAAACAATAAATGTTTAACATATATTTCATGCATTTGCATGCATGAATTTTCATTGTTATATTTTAAAATAACTGCTATTTGTTATATTCTATGATTGCAGAAAGATCCTAAATGAAATGACTTTAAAGGTTAAAATATTTCCTCAAAAAATAAAACATGCAAACAGTGCACAATGTACTATTTATGAAAATGGACAGGTTATATATTGCATCATTTGTTCAGCTCTCAGGTGGAAACATGGTCTGACTGTATGCTCAGTGTCTGCTCAGAGTGTCATTGGACTGAACACTGTGTGCGTGTGTGTGCGTGTCTGTGTGCGTGCGTGTGCGTGTCTGTGTGTGTGTGCGTGTCTGTGCGTGTGTGTGTGCGCGTGTCTCTGCGCGTGTCTGTGTGCGCATGTCTGTGTGCGCGTGTCTGTGTGCGCACGTC
>NW_015549634.1:1060078-1062537 GCF_001515605.1 Sinocyclocheilus anshuiensis | reverse complement strand
TGTGTGTTTGTGTGTGTGTGTGTGTGTGTGTGTGTGCGTGTATGTGTGCGTGCGTGTATGTGTGTGTGTGTGTGTGTGTGTGTTGTCCAGCTGCCAGAGAACTACACTCCCCCTGCTCCGATCACAGCACCGGTGATGGGTTTCCCGGTGGAGGCTCCTGTTCCTCAGGATCGGATCCAGGTGCCGCCCGGAGCCCCTCAGGAGCCCAGCGTGCAGGTCAGAGGTCGTCATGCCAGAGCCTGTCAGATGAGCTTGTGTTTTTCATCATATTAACAGTGTGTGTGTGTATGTTGTAGTCCTTACAGCAGCTTCCTGCCGAGCACGTGGAGCAGAAGGAAATCCCCGCCGAACACATGATCCTCAAGACCACCTTCAGCAGCCTGGTGCAGCGCTGTCAGCTGGCCGCCGCAGACCCGGTAACACACACACACACACACGCACGCACACACACACGAGACACATTGCATACACAGCTGCCAAGAGCTTTCTCAATCTGGCAAGCTCTAATCTAATTGGCTGTCTTTATGTAACCGTCTGGAATTGTTGCACAGGTTCATAGTGTCGACAGAGACGGGGTCGTGTTTACAAAGTACAGTCTAGTGCAATAGAATTTGCCAAAGTTTGCCAAGTTAGTTGCATCCCGCTTCTGCCAGTGTCAGGGTTGCCAGGTCCCAGAAAAATGTCCAGTCCAAAGCCTTCTCAAAACCTGCACAAAAGCAAAGAAAACTAGCCTAATTTCCCCCTGTCCAATCACAGCTGAGGAATTTCCATAAAGCGTATCAAAATAAACATTTTGATTTGATTTAATCTGTTTTAAATCTTATTTGGGTGATTTTAGTGACGCTTGTTGTGTAATTAGTATGTGCATAGATAATTATCTAATCTGTATGTTACTCCTCTTCAGTTACTCAGTCTTTTTTTTTTTGTTGGTACTTTTAATTCTTTTACATTTTGATTTAAATTTTCAGCACTTTGCATGATGAGAATTTTTTTTTAATTTTTTTTTATGTGAGCTATAGATATGAATAACACTGACACAATGTGAAAGGCATGCATATTTGTAAAAAGGTGTTTTTAATTTTTCTTTGTCTACAGATCAACATTTTGTTTGGATAAAAAATTGTTTAATAGGTTTTTTTTTTTTACAGAAAATTAGATCTAGAATTCTGAATAAAAAAAAAAAAAGTGCAACAATTACATTTATTTGAATGAATTTGGTGGAATCTGGTTGTTTTAGTTTCATACTTATTCAATTTTTATAAAAAAAAAAAATTTAAATATTAAATTTAAAAAATATTAATACCCATTTATTACCATTATTTATGCATGTTGAATCAATATATTTCTTGTAATGTCTATTCAGTGCTTTTCTCATTTAAAACAAAAATGACTTTAAAGGATCTTTACATTTACATTACATTACATTTAGTCTTTTATCCAAAGCGACTTACAAATGGAAGCAATCTAAACCAACAAAAGAGCAATGATATACAAGAGCTATAACAAGCCTCAGTTAGCTTAATGCAGTACACTTAGCAAGGTTTTTTTTTTTATTATATAATAAATAAAAAGAAAACCGATAGAATAGAAAAAGAATAGCGCAAGCTAGTGTTAGAGGTCTTTTTTTCTTTGTTAATTGTATAATAAATAAAAAGAAAACCGATAGAATAGAAAAAGAATAGCGCAAGCTAGTGTTAGAGGTCTTTTTTGCTTTGTTAATTGTATAATAAATAAAAACAAAACAAATAGAATACAAAAAGAATAGAGAAGCTAGTGTTAGTTTGTTATTTTTTTTAAAGAAAAATAAGCAGTTAGTAAGTGAATAAAGTGCAAGTCTAAAAGGGGCAAGTTTTTCTTTTTTTAAAGAATAGAATTAGAGTAGAGAGTGCTAGAGTTAGAGGGTCAAATAAAGGTGGAACAGATGTGTTTTTAGTCTTTTCTTGAAGATGGTTAAGGATTGAGTTGGGCAGGTTATTCCACCAGGAGGGAACAGTTAATGAAAAAGTCTGTGAAAGTGATTTTGTGCTTCTTTGAGATGAACAATAAAGCGACGTTCACTTGCAGAACGCAAGCTTCTAGAGGCACATAACTCTGAAGTAATGAATTTAGGTAAAGGGGTGCAGAGCCAGTGGTGGTTTTGTAGGTAAACATTAATGCCTTGAATTTTATGCGGGCAGCTATTGGTAGCCAGTGCAGATTCATAAACAGAGGTGTGACGTGCATTCTTTTCGGCTCATTAAAGATTAATCTTGCTGCCGCGTTCTGGATTAATTGTAGAGGTTTGATAGAAGTGGCTGGAAGACCTGCCAAGAGAGCATTGCAATAGTCCAGCCTGGACAGAACTAGAGCTTGAACAAGAAGTTGTGTTGCTTGTTCTGAAAGAAAGGGCCTGATCTTCTTGATGTTGAATAAAGCAAATCTGCAGGACCGGGCAGTTTTAGCAATGTGGTCTGAGAAAT
>NW_015549634.1:1051817-1059823 GCF_001515605.1 Sinocyclocheilus anshuiensis | reverse complement strand
CAGAACCTAGTGATGCCATGTAGACAGAGAAGAGAAGTGGTCCAAGTACTGAGCCCTGAGGCACCCCAGTAGCTAGATGTTGCGACTTGGACACCTCACCTCTCCAAGATACCTTGAAGGACCTTTCTGAGAGGTAAGACTCAAACCACTGGCGTGCGGTTCCTGAGATGCCCTTTGCCAATAGGGTTGACAGGAGAATCTGGTGGTTCACCGTATCAAAAGCAGCGGACAGATCCAGCAAGATAAGTATAGAAGATTTGGAGGCCGCACTTGCCAGTCTTAGGGCGTCAACAACTGAAAGCAAAGCAGTCTTGGTCGAATGTCCACTTCTGAAGCCAGACTGGTTGCTGTCCAGGAGGTTGTTCTGTGTGAGAAAGGCTGAGACTTGGTTGAACACAACTCGTTCAAGTGTTTTTGCAATGAAAGGAAGAAGGGAAACCGGTCTGTAGTTCTCTAAAAGAGATGGGTTAAGGTTAATCTTTATGGGGGTAATTTCTCAGCCTAAACTGATGACTGATTAATTTAATTAATTAAATTAATTAAAGCCACAATAAAAGAAGCTATGAGTTTTTGTGCAAGTAATATATTTGTTTTATTCTTTTAATAATAATAAATAAAACTTAACAAAAAAAAATCATGTCCAGAATATCTATCTGATTTAAAACCACATTTGGAAGAGGTTCATAATGGTTGCGGAAAATCAGGACATGTGCAACCAATCTGCATCTGAAAACTCTGATGCCAATGTAAATAAAGCCACAAACAGTCTCTTCTTATGTAAGTGGGCAGATTTCTGACCAGAATAAGCTGCGAAGTGAACTGGACTTATTTATTTCATATATGTGACCCTGGAGCACAAAAGCAGTCTTAAGTCGCTGGGGTATATTTGTAGCAATAGCCAACAATACATTGTATGGGTCAAAATTATACATTTTTCTTTTATGCCAAAAATCATTAGGACATTAAGTAAAGATCATGTTCCATGAAGATATTTTGTAAATTTCCTACCGTAAATATATCAAAACTTAATTTTTGATTAGTAATATGCATTGCTAAGAACTTCATTTGGACAACTTTAAAGATGATTTTCTCAATATTTAGATTTTTTTGCACCCTCAGATTCCAGATTTTCAAATAGTTGTATCTTGGCCAAATATTGAGATGATGTATACATCTCAATTTCGAAAAATTGACCCTTATGACTGGTTTTGTGCTCCAGGGTCACATATGTTTTTTCCTTGCAGCAAACGAAGCGCAAACTGGACGATGCCTCCAAACGTCTGGAGAGTCTGTACGACAAACTGCGAGACCAAGCGGTGAGTTAAAGACATTTATTCCCATCTCTTCAGTCTCTAAGATGTCCTAATATACCTCTCATGTGTCCTCAGCTCTCTCCCAGCATCCTCGGCGGCCTGCATGAGATCAGCCGCTGCGTCAGCGTCCGCAACTATCAGCAGGGTCTGGAGGTTCACACGCAGGTGGTGAGCAGCAGCAACTTCAGCGAGATCTCTGCCTTCATGCCCGTCCTCAAAGTGCTCATGACCATCGGCAACAAGTTGGCTGTGTGACTCCAGTGCTCCACAGCAGATCCGGTTTCCGCTTGTGTTTTGATCTGTCACAGAACTGTGCTTTAAGAATGAATGCAGCGTTAATATCCCACCGCTTTCCACTGCTGGTGTTCTTATGTGTTTGGGATTCTCTTTCCATGCAGCAG
The DNA here is from genome assembly GCF_001515605.1 of Sinocyclocheilus anshuiensis. Taxonomy (NCBI): domain Eukaryota; kingdom Metazoa; phylum Chordata; class Actinopteri; order Cypriniformes; family Cyprinidae; genus Sinocyclocheilus; species Sinocyclocheilus anshuiensis. The sequence goes on along the minus strand of NW_015549634.1, from coordinate 1,058,109 downwards.
GCCTTATTCATCCCACAACATTGTTCATCAACACAGAATTGTTCATAAAACCATTATTGCATAAATTGCAATGAATTAAATGCAATGGATTGTCTAAAACAGGCCTTAAAACAAGCAGAACTAATTTGTGCAAACTGTCGCATTTAATTCAGTGTGGAAACGTTGTCATGAAACACAAGCAGAACGACTTTCTGTGCATCATTTTTCATAACCATTGTTGCATAAATTGCGTTAAATTGAATGCAATGGTTTACCTAAAAATAGGCCTTGAACAAGCAGAAGCAATTTGTATAAATTATTGCATTCAGTTCAAAGTAAGATCGGGCCTTTTTTTGTGAAACACAAGCAGAATGATTTTCTGTGCATAATTGTGCATTAAAAAAAACATTTCATAAAATGTGTTGAACTGAATGCAACTGTTTGTCTAAGAATAAAAAATGAGAAAAAAAAGTGTTAATTCTTGCATAAATTGCTGCATTTAATTCAGTGTGAGAATCTACACAAGCAGAATTACTTTCTGTGCATAATTGTTCATAAAGGAATTAATGCATAAATTGTTGAATTGAATGCAACAGTTTGTCAAGCACAACCAAATGGTGTAAATTATTGCATTCAGTTCAATGCGTAATTAGTTGCAAAGTTATTTCATAAACTGCATTGCATTGAATGCAACGGATTGCGTCAAAAGGCCTTAAAACAAGAACCACTAATTAGTGCAAATCATTTGCAAATTAATTCTTATGTAAATTGTTGACTTCAACTCAATGTGAGAATCTACATGAGCAGAACGACTTTCTGTGCATAATTGTTCATTAAAAAAATGATTGCATTGAATTGAATGCCATATTTTGCCTAAAAATGTCCCTTAAAATAAACAGAACAAATTCATGTAAATTAGCATGTAAATTATCGCAATCAGTTCAGTCTACACAAGCAGAACGAGTGCGTAGTTTGTGAAGCCGTTATTGGGTAAATTGTGTTGAAATGAATGCAACCGTTTGCCTGAAAAAATAAATTAGTTGCATTCAGTTCAATGTAAGAATGTGATTTTGTCGTGAACTATTTCCGCACAGATTCGTTCTGAATGCATTTCATGAATGAGAATTTTTTAATATTACAAGAGCAGAAAGTTTTGACACTGTCTGTAGTTTATTCATCGTGATGATTGTTAGTGGACGAGGTTCATTACTAACTGACTGTTGAATTCCATGTTTTTGATTGGATTTGGTTTGTGTGAAGGCTTGTTTTCTATTGCACTCACTCATAGAGAGGCTGATGCTGGCACTAACACTCCTGTAGAAATACCAGAGCTTCATTAGATGTTCCTTAAACCATTGCAACAAAGATGAATGGCACTGAAGACTTTGGGCTGAAGTGTGAATGAATCCCTGTCATTCAGGTGTTATTTCACCCCAAAATCAATTAATATCAAAATTAAAAAAAAAAATTTTTTTTTTTTTTTTTTTGAAATGACAAACTCCATTGAATTGTGATTAAACATTAATGGTCCTAAAAAATATACTTATTTATTTAAAATGTAATTTTGCTTGATTTTTAAGGTGAAATATGACCTAGACGTGTCTTGACAGGTTTGTGAGATTCTTTTGTCTTCAGTACTTCAAACTGCATGTAACTGAACAGTTCACCTGATAAAATAGTTGCATCTTTTTACATGTTTATGTTCTGGTTTATGTTGCCGTTCTGTGTCTGTGTGCATCATGAAACCAGTTCATTCTGAAGGTTGTGAGTGAAACTCTTACATGCTTGAAAACACTTGAAGTAAAATATACACAACTTTCATAAATGCTCAATGTTGTCACAGCTATTTATTTCAACATGCAACTTTTTGACTTTCAATATTCAAGTACATTGTTTCTGTTACTGATCAATATATATGTATATATATTGTATGTATGTAGCCTATATTCTTCAGAATAATGCTTAGTAATTTTGTGTTGGAACTTAACAGATTTAGTTTCAAAACATCTGTTTGGAATTTGAATGAACCTCAGAACCTTGATCTGATGCAGGTGTGGAGGATTAAAGTTTTTAAAGGGTAAATAAAAATGACAATCCTTTTAAGCATAAATCATTGGGGTCAGACAATTTCAGCAAAGCGTGGGTTAAATTCAGTTTCTAGTTTTTAATGTTTGGATTTTGAGTTTATCCTGTAGAGGGCGAGAAAAGGAATATTTTCCAATTCAAAACATCCCTAATCAACCTTTCTCTTGATTTAAACGCAAGATTTATTTCTAGTCTGAATGAATGTGACCCAGAGAAGCGCTGCATTTGAGAGGCGCTCGCTGATTGGTCCAGCGGGGACATACGGCGCTGCTGATTGGCTCACGCTGATCCGCTGTTGAAATTCAAATGTTGTGAACTCTTGTAACCTTTTGCCATCATGATGACGTCACACCGCAAATGGACACGAGGCTAAATGACACTGAAACGCTTCATATTTAGTAATTGCATTTATTGCAGTAGCTTTTAACATCATCATAACGTTCTGTTGTTTTATTGTCCACACTTACATATTTGAAATACCTGTGAAATTTATTTTAAATAAATATGTATTATAATTATTCGTTAAAATATCAGTCTGAAAACGAACCCGTTTCTGCAGTAAGTAATGCTGATTCTGCAGTCTGGATAAAATGAGTGAACTGCACAAACGCCGTTACAAACACAACCTGCCAGAGACAATGAGAGACAAGTACAGACATGGTTTAATTATGACCTGTGAAAATAATGCACTGTAATTTAACAGCAGGAATGAAGACTTCGTCTGAACCCATTTAGGAGATCGGAAATTGTGATTTTGTGTGTTTAAAAGTCCGAGTACAAGAATCGTAGTTTCATAAATTGACGCGCAACTTCGAGCGGACTAGACTGTTTGAATCGTTTGAATCGATTCGGATCGTTGGTTCTTGAATCAATTCAAATAATCGTTTCGTCGATTCTTTCTTGCTGGCTTTATTTTCGGATAGAATGTTGGTCCAAATCACCTGCATGATCGTAGAAAAGAGCCCTTTCATAATACGAAGCTTGTAAATATGAAGATAGGCCTACGTTTTGTGAAAGAACCGCTTAAACCGATGCATTAAACCGAGCGATGTTCGCGATAATAAATCTATTCGCGAACAGAAGAGGATAATTAATTATGAGCATGCTTCGTATAACAGCCCTTAATCGATTTGATGAATTCTTAAGCTTTCCGTCAATATTCCGTCCTGTTTAAACAAAGAGCATACATCAGTTGGACAGAAATATAAACTTAATCAGTTCTTTGCTGATTAGTGAGTAACTGTAAGTTAATTTAGCTCTTTATTTGCATTTTTCCTTGAAATTGTGCAAATAATCAAGTTTTAACCAGTCCGATATGTGCTTTAGAGACTTCAAAAGATTCAAGAACTTTTACAATTATTTTAAAAAATGCCACAAAACAGAGAATTGGCAGAACAGAATGAAATGCAGAATGTGTCAGAAAGTGTAGAAGCTTGTTGCTTCAGACTTTATTTCCAGTAAATGATTATGAAACAAGAGTCTATTGATTATTACAGGCTGTTATCGCAAACAGGAACATCATGTTAGTTGTAAGAGCCGAAGGCTTCTTCCAAACAGCGTGAGAAATACCACAACCGCTTTTTGGCATTGAATCAAGTGTCAAGAGTAAAAATAAGGCGATCTGTCCTGTGTGAGAGGAACGGGAGTCAAAATACAGTATAAAGTCTTCAAAGAACTACAATCCAAATGGTTTTAAAAGTTACCAAACAAATTAATTACAAGCAACTTGTCAAATGAAATCCAAAAATGGAAAAATAGCACCGAAAAATCTCTGAAAATACATTATGTTTCATTAAACATACAGGTGAACTAGAGCAAAAACCAGCTTGCACCATTCAGATCGCATGCAATGCAATGCTTTCTGGCATCATAATTAACTATTAGAATTACTGTAAATCCACAGATACATCCATCTGTATTATTTTGCGATAGAAAAGAGTTCTGTATTAATACAGCATGCTTGCACTAACAGATGAAAAAGCAGGACTTGAAAGATAAGCATGGTGTTGCACAATTAATTATACAAAACCAGTACGCCTTCTGGATTCTTCAGTGATTATCTCACAATTATTAAATACAAGTCAACGTTACAAAGTGTGTTTAGACGTCAAACCGATCTCAATCTGCAGTAGTCCAAAAAAGACTTATATGTCGTATGTGTGCTGTGGTCAAAAGTATAATCACGAATCATTAATGCAGATTCAAACTATTCAAGCATTTCTCCAAATGAACAATTTGTGCAACTATGGCAACAAAACCGATTGGCAATATTAAATTCTGAAACACTCTAGTCTGTATCTGGTCCAGATGCAGTAAGCTGCAGCTATAGAATATTAAATAGATGTGCATCTCAGTTGATTTCTACCAAAATGCACAGCTAGATTTGGGAAGGGTAACAGGGTTGCTGGGCACCGTGATTAGCTCCTGCATTGAGCAAACTGGCATGTCAGCTACATGAGCTCAGACCGGGCTCAAAAACATCTACAGCTGCGGTCGAGAAGAGGAAGCCGGAAAGAAAATCTGAATAAGCGCTACACAAACAGGCCGGATCCCTGTATTAATTAAAGCTTCACTGGCTAGACTGGGGGGAAAAAAAACATTTGCCATCTGACAGCAAGCTTCAACAGCGTCGCTGGAAGGACCGATTGTCCTTCTGTCTTCAGGTGTGCAGCTGGTTAGGACGGACGGCGCTCGTTAGCCGCTCCGGTGGCTGCCGTCTCCGGTGCGCTGAGCTCGAGCGAGCACGGCCTCTCTGGACACACGCTTGGGCTCTCGGGCCAGACCCAGGAAACACATGTAGTCAATGAAGCAGGTGGTCAGGTTGAGTTTGCAGCCGAATTCGCTGGTGGCGTAGTCGAAGGGAAACGTGTGGTGGTAGTTATGAAAGCCTTCGCCTGAGAAATTAAACCAGGAGGTGATTCATCAATCCACAATCTAAGAGAAGCCCAAAGGGTTTTCTCCTATTATACAAAATAAATGGTATCTTCTATTATCATTTTTAATATATTTCTTGATATGTCATTATATGTGACCCTGGAGCACAAAAGCAGTGTTAAGTCGCTGGGGTATATTTGTAGCAATAGCCAACAATACATTGTATGGGTCAAAATTATACATTTTTCTTTAATGCCAAAAATCATTAGGATATTAAGTAAAGATCATGTTCCATGAAGATATTTTGTAAATTTCCTACCGTAAATATATCAAAACTAAATTTTTTATTAGTAATATGCATTGCTAAAAACTTCGTTTGAACAACTTTAAAGATGATTTTCTCAATATTTAGATTTTTTTGCACCCTCAGATTCCAGATTTTCAAATATTGTCCTATCCTAACAAACCATACATCAATGGAAAGCTTATTTATTCAGCTTCCAGATGATGTATTAATCTCAGTTTCACAAAATTGACCCTTATGACTGGTTTTGCGCTCCAGGGTCACATATATGTCTTACATATAAAAATGTATATGTAATAGAAATATTATTTCTAATATTTGGCAAAAATATAATTACGTATACATTTCTTAGCATTTCTTATATTTCTACTGTATGTGTGTGTGTGTGTGTGTGTGAAATTAAATATATTTATACATTTCATTACTTTTCAACAAAAATTAAGCATTTATATAGATTTATTTTGTACATTTTTCCATGACATTTTCCTCAAATTATAATTGTTATTGTATATCATTCAGCATATAATTGTTTTTATACATCAAATATATAATTAAAATATAATAGAAAAATAAGTAATAATAAAAATAATAAAAAAATTATTAATTTTCTTTAGGGCTGCACTATAAATCGCATGTGATAATCTCGTCAGTAAAGCCGGTTCTATAATCAGTAGTAAATCTCCATCACGTGCTTTCAGATGGAGCAGCATTTACTACACAGAGCTGTAGTTCACTGACAAGCTACGCAATATCACATTCATAATCGAAGGCGATTCATCGGCGATTATGAACGTGATATTGCGTAGCTTGTCAGTTACTGTTTATGATGCGTGGAATGGTGCGCTGTGATTGGTTGAGCGGATATATCGCATTCTGCAGAGAAGGGAGACTGGCGTTTGTCGCGGTTTGGAAAAAAAAGGGAGAAAACATGACAAAATAACTCGGCGGATTTCGCATTTTGCGTACAATTAAAAATGTACTTTTCAATACCGACCAGATACAATACTGATTTTGGCGGGAACTCAAATTTTTTTTTAAAGGGGTCATATG
>NW_015549634.1:1038396-1051698 GCF_001515605.1 Sinocyclocheilus anshuiensis | reverse complement strand
CTCATCAAGGCTGCATTTATTTGATCAAAAATACAGAAAAAAACAGTAATCTTGCAAAATGTTATTACAATATAAAATAATGGTTTCTATTTTAATATCCTTTAAAATATCATTTATTTCTGTGATGCAAAGCTGAATTTCCATCATCATTACTCCAGTATAAAGCGTCACATGATCTTCAGAAATCATTCTAATATCTGAAGACTGGAGTAATGATGCTGAAAATTCAGTTTTGATCACAGAAATCAATTAGATTTTAATGTACATTAAAATAAAAAAACTTTATTTTATATCATAATAATATTTCACAATATTGCATTTTTTCCTGTATTTTTGATCAAATAAATGCAGCCTTGATGAGCATAAGAAACACCTTTAAAAAAACATTAAAAATCGTTCTGATCCCAAACTTTTCACCGGTAGTGTGTGTGTGTATATATATATATATATAGACATTGTTTCTTCAGCTTAAATGTGCTTGATTGTCCTAAAAATAAGCTTTAGCTCTTTGAGGTTTTTGTGAACTCAACTGTCTGCAGTCTATTGGTAGTTAAAGTTCAACTCTGCTCAACTTTGTCACATCACCGACTCTTCCTGAAAGGAATCAGCGCCGGTTGTGTTGACGCTGTAAATGCCTCGTTTGATCACAGACTGTAAACCAGCTCAGAGCAGCTCGGTCTCTATCAGACGTACCTATAGCGCTGAAGGCCACGAATCTGTTCTCCCGGGGGTTGATGCTGCCGTCGTAGGGCCGGTTTCCCCACATGTGCGCGGCGCTGTTAACCAGCCAGGTGGCGTTGAGCACAAGTGCGTATCGGAGGAGAGCAGGGACGAAATACGCCACCCACAGAGACTCGCCCCACACCAACCACGGCACGAGCGTCGGCACGGAGAAGCACATCAGCAGCACAGACGACTTGTAGAACCTGACACAGTTCAATCAGACCCAGTTAAACAGTGTATTCTGGCCAAAACTGCCATTCTGACTGACATTTGTGTCCCTGCAGCACAAAAGCAGTCTCAAGTCGCTGGGGTATATTTGCAGCAATAACCAACAATACATTGTATGGGTCAAAATTATACATTTCTCTTTAATGCCAAAAATCATTAGGATATTAAGTAAAGATCATGTTCCATGAAGATATTTTGTAAATTCCGTACCTAAAACTTAATTTTTGATTAGTGATATGCATTGCTAAGAACTTAATTTGAACAACTTTAAAGATGATTTTCTCAGTATTCTTATTTTTTTTCACCCTCAGATTCCAGATTTTCAAACTCTATCCTATCCTAACAAACCATACATCAATGGAAAGCTTATTTATTCAGCTTCCAGATGATGTATTAATCTCAATTTTTTAAAAATCGACCCGTATGACTGGTTTTGTGCTCCAGGGTCACATATGAAGTGATCTCAGACTTGCCTCCTCTGAAACATGACGACTTTATCAGCCTTCAGGTCGCTGAGCTCCAGCTTGCGTCCCTTCTCAATGACGTCCGGATGCTTGCGGACCAGCAGCCAGCCGATGTGAGAGAAGAAAAAGCCTCGCACAGCGTTGTGAGGGTCGGCGTCCGTCTCGGAGTATTTGTGGTGAACGCGGTGATCTCGAGACCATTCGTAGATGTCATTCTACAGAGAGAGCAGGAGATGAAGAAGCGCCTCATTTCTACACTACTAATGAAAAAGACTGCCACTCTGCTTTGTGCCACTAGCAGCACACAAATGACACACTACATCTGTAACAAAAATACATGGAAGCCCATTTCTGCCACTAAATAAAAAAGCTAATTGTGACTTTTCTGACTTTTTTCTAGCAGTTCTCACTCTTAGAATTTTGTGAGATGTAAACTTGCAATTGCGAGTGATAAAGTCAAATTCTGAGGAAAGAAGACACAACTGCAAGTTTATATCTCACAATTCTGACTTTATATCTTGCAATTGTGAGGAAAGTCAGGATTGTGAGATGCAATTACCTTTTTTATTTTTTGTGAATAGACAGAAATGACGGAAATCAAATGCACAAATAATAAACTTCATAGAAAGCTATTAACCACTTTTTTTTTTACAATTTTTACCTAGTTAACTAAAACCATAAAACACATTTGTTACTTGATAAAATACAATAAACGTTAACTGAAAATGAAAAAAAAAAAAAAATTTTTAATTAAAAAATAAATTACAAAATAAATAAAAAAAATAAAATAAAATAAAATAATTTAATTTAATTTAACGTCTCTAGGGCAGAGAAAAAATATATGAAAATGTTATTTCTGATGTTCTCTGAACAGTCAAAACATTTTAATTTAATTTAATTTAATTTAATTTAATTTAATTTAATTTAATTTAAATTGATTTCAGCTAGTGCCAAGGGAACATTTCTCATTTTTGTTTAGATTAAGTTACTACAACAAAATAAATAAAAATTAAGAAATACTATATATACACATAAAAAAAACTAATAAAAATGACAAAAAGTAAGAAATTCAAAACACAACAAGTATAACAGTATATAGCATTGATACTAAATTAAAACTGGTTTGAACACACGTGACGGAATGTTTCTCATGATCTTAATTACTTTCTGATCTAAAAGCTTCTGCTGAAATGCTTGGAATTTAGATGATTTTGTAGAAAAGAGGCTCAAATATAAGAGAGATTTCATTTGCATCATGTTTGAATCATTCCCAGACTTACATTTGCGTGATTTCAGAGTTTGCATCACTCTACCTTTATTCTAAATGAGGAAACTCGTCAGAATGAAGAGTGAGATGAGCCTAAACTCCTGACTGCGGGTCTCTCAACTCTATACTGACGTTTATTACGTACGTTAAATCAAACCGTCGTGCAGATGGCGAGGTCTGTACGGAGATGGGTTCGTTACCTGGAAGGCCATGGAGTTTCCGAAGGCGAGAAAGATCCGGAGAGGTAATGATGCTTTATATGATCTGTGACTCCAGAGTCTGTGAGCGCCGGCGGTGATGCCCAGAGCACTGAACAACAAACACGCAAAAACTGAAAAACACAAACATACGCCAGCCATCATATACAGATGCAAATGACTTTCAAATGTACTACTTAGACCCACAAAACTTCCATTTTTAATGCACATACATGAAGTCTCAATCACTCACAGTTCAATACACCTGGATTTCATGCATCTTTTCTTAATGCATTTTTGAGCAAATAAATGTGACCCTGGAGCACAAAATCAGTCATAAGGGTCAATTTTTGGAAATTGAGATTTATACATGATCTGAAAGCTAAATAAATAAGCTTCCATTGATGTATGGTTTGTTAGGATAGCACAATATTTGGAAAAATATTCAAAGTATTGAGAAAATCATCTTTAAAGTTGTCCAAATGAGGTTCTTAGCTATGCATATTACTAATCAAAAATTAAGTTTTGATATATTTACGGTAGGAAATTTACAAAATATCTTCATGGAACATGATCTTTACTTAATATCCTAATGATTTTTGGCATAAAAGAAAAATCTATAATTTTGACCCATACAATGTATTGTTGGTTATCGCTACAAATAAGTGAATACTTGTAATTAGATTAAATTACATTTTAAAATACTACAGTCAGACTAGTTACTTTTTATGGATTGCATGATTACATATTATTTACACAATAGCAATAATTTATTCATAATTTATTGATTCTCCCCAATTCCTCTTTTAGATGTTCCTTTCTAAAATAGCTTACACACTCAGAAAGCCTCCAGTTTTGTGGACATTCACTCAGAGATCAGTCACTAATCAGGTGCTACACAGCAGTTCACCACTGGTTTACAAAAATCATTTCAGAAGTGTTTAACATTGCATCAACTTCTGATGAACACATTCATGTTTATTTGAATCATCACTCAGTTGGTTATTTTAACATGTATTACTTTGGAAGGCGTTTGTCTTTCAAACACATTGAAATGCACAAACTTTTTTGCCGTCTGATTCTCTTTCACCTAATATATTTTTATTTGAAGTACCCCTGAGATTTTAAAACAAATATTTTAATAACGAAGTATCACATTTGCATGCTCATTGGTTCTCTGACATTGGTTATGGTCACATGTCATGCAGGTAAACAAATAAAATATCTAATTTTTTCAGTAAGTGTTTTGTTTTAATTCATTTTAAAATTGTCAAATTGTTTCAATTTGAAATTTGTACGATTTATTTGATTATTAGTGTTTAACTCGTAAACCCCCTGCAGTTTCTTCACAAACCCAGTTTGGGAAACTTTGACACAACGAATGGAATATATTTTCTTACTCTTTGTATTTTTATATCAATATGGTACAGGATCATCCTACATGAATCAATGGGGAAAACAAGATGGGTCAAAAGTAATCTAAAAGTAGTCTAATTACATTACCTAAATGTGTAATGTAATGGATTACGTTACTAACATTTTTGTCATGTAATTTGGAATTAGCAACGCATTACAACTTGTAAGTAATCTACCCAGCTCTGCTAGCCAATGAGATTTTTTTTTAATGAATAAAAATTTAATTAGCACATAATCGTCTAATATAATGAGCTCTTGCATGTCATTAGGACTAATTGTGTGTATTAGAACATTTCAAAATGAGATTTAAGAAAATTAAATTTAAATTTAAACAACACAAAGCTATTGCACGCCTTCAAAAGTCTTTATATGCAGCTTGACGGCCCTGGTCTCCGTTCAGCTTTATTGTTTGGAAAAGTGCAGTGTGAACATTCTTCTAAACATCTCCTTTTGTGTTGCACGTTAGTATGAAGAGAGTATGTTAAGCAAATCATGACAGAATGTTCGTTTTTGCATGATTTATAGAGGGTTTATGCTTTAAAAAAGAAAGAGAGAAAAGTGCATGATACTCACACCAGATCCATGTGAGAGCACTTGCAGATGGAAGCAGGACGAGTCCATACAGAGCTCCGACGTGCAGGAAACTCATGAGAATGACATTTCTCCACACTATGACTGAGGGAGGTTTGGGCCCTTCTTTCTCTTTATATGTGTGATCAAACACGTCCTCCACGGTCTCCGGTTCTGGACGCCAGATTGGAGATTTGATTCACACAGACACACGCGCACACACAGACACGCACACACGCGCACACACGCGCACACACACGCACACACACACACACACACACAAGCACACACACACACGCACACGCACACACACGCACGCACGCACACACACGTTATTATAATAACACACAACAACAACAGAAGCAAAGCGAGAATAAAGCGGGTCAGCTGAAACACTCACCGGTCTGATGCTGCGGTAAAGCAGTGAAGAGCAACAGCTGCCGGTAATGCGCCGCACCGTCGCGAACGGCAGAAATACTGCGCGGTGATTGGTCAGAGAGTTTGACGCCACCTTAAATCGAGCGCTCCGATTGGCTGAGCTTCATCTGATGTTCGCGTTCTCGTTATTCACAGCAGCATCCCAGTACAACCAAACCTCACCGGAGCCGGTGCATTTATACGGTAAACCCGCTCAGGCCCCCCCCCCAGCCAATCACCGCGAGCCCCTGCTGGCTCTGCACTAAACACTGTTTCATCATCGCATGCATCATTATTTTCAAATATGATTTGTTCTTGGATTATCACTTTATATTGTACCTAAATTATGCTAAATATTGCTATACTGATAACAGGACAGGAAATAGAGTAATTACAGTGATCTATCAGCTGAACTACAGTTACTACAGTTATCAGAAATTTACTTTATAGCCTATAATGCACTGCATTATCTATATTGTCCCTTAAATAAAAACGAGGGCATGTGAATCGATTAAATGAAATAAGTCCTCTTGACAATCATAGATGTTATCACACAAATTGAAAAGAGTTTTAAGCAAAAACTACTAACCTGTTTGAAATTGATTCACTGATTTATTTTGTACTAAATTATTTAGATAATTAGCCTACATAATTTTATTTCTACATAATTAGTAATAGGCCTAATATATATTTTTCCTATTAATTTGTACAAAAATAATAATTTTAATGATTATTTAAATGTATAAATTGCTCAGACTTTTCTGTTATAATGACATTGTCACCTTAAATTTAGTTTTTACAATTTTTTTTTATTGAAATGTACCTTCTAGTATAGTTAAACATTTCAAAACAATTAGTTTGACTGAAGATTAAATGCTTTAAATTATGTGAATCTTATCAAAGAGTCAGAGTATAGCTTTACTGGTTAAACAACCTGCAGAAAATACTCTGTAAGTCAACACCACAGTATTTTATTAACTGTAATTCTCTCTCAGAGCTACAGGAATCTGATTTTCTCGTGTTTGTCAGAAACTCCTCAGTTATATGATTATTAAACTGTATTATTATTTTTATGCTTTGAGATACATTCTGTTCTCTTTTTGAAATCATCATTTGTCATGACATCTTTGAGTTAAAAGCTGTTCTCAAAACTTTAGTTAACTTTCCACACACTTGTGATAAACTGATATGAAGAAGATACTGGTGACTCTACAAGATCTGATCCAGATAATGCTATTGAACATGGCATGATGTTGAGTGATAGCATTCAAACCTTTGCTCTTATTTTGCCATCACACACCCTGGAAACACACTCAAACTCACACTCGTACTGGGATAAAGTACCATTCAAAAGGGAAAGAAATTAATACTTTTATTAAGCAATTAGATACATTAAATTGATCAAAAGTGACAGTAAAAAAAAATCTAATAAATGCTGTTCTTTTGAACTTTCTATTCATCTGTGAATCCTGAAAAATAAAATGCATCACGGTTTCCACAATTCCACAGTTCCCAACACTGATAATAATCAGAAATGTGTCTCGAGCAGCAAAACAAGCATATTAGAATGATTTCTGAAGATCATGTGACACTGAAGACTGCAGTAATGATGCTGAAAATACAGCTTTGATCACAGAAATAAATTACAGTTTAACAGAGATTCACTTAGAAGACAGCTGTTTTAAATGGTAAAAATATTTAACAATTTTTGAAGTATTTTTAATCAAATGCATGCAGCCTCTGTGAGAAGAAGAGACTAATTTTAATAACATAAAAAAAAAAATCGTAATTATTCCAAACTTTTGGCCACCAGTTTATACCTAAATGTCATTTTTGTTCTGCTGTAATAAAGTGCTCCAGAGTGTTGGTGAAATAAAAGAGAGAGCAGTTATAAACTATATATTAATACATCAAAAAGGAAGAAAAGCGTATGCATGTAGGCTATCAAACACTCAGATAGTGCCTAGAGTTTTAGACCGACAGTTAAAGTGTTAAATAGTGTTTAATAGTGTTTTGTGATCACACGCACGCCATTTCACCAACATTTAAATGCAACATGTTATTAAGAGGTATCTAAAAACTTAAACTATAGCGCCATCTACTGTGCGATTCTTGAAAAACAAACATAATCAATAGCCTGATACACGTTATTTTGCATCAGCATCATGCGTGATGACACGTTATTGTTTGATTGCCCAATGCATATTGATTCTTACTTATTAAATTAATCTAATTTGATATAGGCTAATCAGAAGAGGAAGTTATATGTTATATACAGATTTAGTATATCGTTTAGGAAATACATGCTATTCGTTTAATTTAAAAGGCAGCGTATTCCGTATATTTAGTGTTGGTGTTGGACGCCTGCTGAGACTGTTATCCATAGAAATAGAAAGATATGGTGGAATGGATATTGATATTAATGCGATGCATAAGATGGGAGGAGTTAATGGCACAGACTCTGTTTCTAATTGGCCAGGGACAATAATTGCCATTATTCTTAACATTTACTAGAAAACAGACACGTATAAGGGAATAAAAAGTCAAATAAATGTAAATAATAATACAATAAATGGAAAATAATTTAGAAACCTAGTAAAAGTAATGTTAAATAACACTCTAAAACGTCTAAATGAAGCATACTAACTACTAACAGACTAGCATACTACGCCTAATATTTCTGCAATATCTTTACATGGCAGAAACTAAAAATGACTAAAAATAATCCAGACCGCTGCTGGATAACGAGCAGACGGCAGAGTCACGTGACACCTGTTACATTTCTCAGCGTTGGTCGGAATGAACCAATCACAGCCCTGTGTGACCAACTCAATTCCGATTGGTTGAGTAGTTTTAAATTCGTACGTCAAGTGTGGATTAGTTTAAATAATAATTTTAACCACATACTTTTTACCACATGAATATCAGCAACAAAACAAAACACGTCGTGAAATTTACAGCAAAAGAAAAACGCCACGATAGTGTTTTCGTGACTTTCAATAAAAGAAAAACAATTGAGAGAGACGGATAACGGCAGTCAGAAGAGAGACGCTGCTTTAGAAACACCGTTTTTTTTTTGTAATTTGATGCAAAGGTGATATAACACAAAATAATAGTGTTATAAACGTACACACATAAAAAAAAAAAATACAAAACGAAAAACTTTCGAGGATTTACGATGCTGATGACCGTTAAACGCGTCACGTGGGCCAACGAGCGCCATCTGCAGGAAACCAAACACATAGGAAACAGTTAGTATTAGCATTATTATTATTAGCCGACAGCAGTCGCAGCTCAATGGTGCGCTCTCCGTGTGTTTATGAAATCATCTGGTGTTTGTAAGTAGCTCAGAGATGGAGGTGAACAGGGATGAAGCGGAGCGATGCATCGAGATCGCGATCGGAGCGCTGGAGGACGCGCAGCCGGAGAAAGCTCGCAGGTTTCTGGAGAAAGCGCAGCGGCTTTTCCCGACGCGCAGAGCCCAGGGTGAGCGCACTGAACCCGGGCTAATCCAGGCCTGGTCGCCTCGGTTAGCTTTGTGTTGTATCCCTGTGTGTGTGTGTGTGTGTGTGTGTGTGTGTGTGTGTGTGTGTGTGTGTGTGTGTGTGTGTGTGTGTGTTGCTGTATCGTTATAGAGCTGCTGCTCTGATGATGATGTAACTATTGCATATAAACAATAC
This sequence comes from Sinocyclocheilus anshuiensis, assembly GCF_001515605.1. Taxonomy (NCBI): domain Eukaryota; kingdom Metazoa; phylum Chordata; class Actinopteri; order Cypriniformes; family Cyprinidae; genus Sinocyclocheilus; species Sinocyclocheilus anshuiensis. The sequence continues at coordinate 1,042,736 of NW_015549634.1, read as the reverse complement.
AGACAGGTCAGATTGAGATGTCATGTTAATCCGGCTGTGTCTCAAATCCCAGTGAGCTGACTCATTAGACAGCATATTAGGGCATGACGTTCACGTGTTGAAACGGTGATGTCCCAAAATGTTGTTTAGGTCAGCATCTCACCCACTCAGTAGTGCTGGATGTGCATGTGATGAATGTAGTTGCGCTGGACTAGGTTATGAGACGCAGCCGATATCTTAAAATCCACTGATGCTGAGTAGTTCACCAAAAAATGATCATATGCTGAAAATGTGCTCACCTTCAGTTAATCCGAGATTAGGATGAGTTTGTTTCTTCATCAGATTTGGAGCATCACAATAATCCACAAGTAATCCACAGCACTCCAGTCCATCAGTTAACATCTGGAGAAGACAAAAGCTGAAACAAATCCAGCATTAAGACGATTTTAACTCAAATACCATTGAGTCCATAATTCATAATAACGCTTCCTCCAGTGAAAAAGTGCATCTGCTGTTGTCTCTCATCAAACTCCAGCCACATATGTGTTTAGAGCTGTTTAAACGCTGCTTGATCTGTGCAGATTTCTCTCCTGATTCAGACCAGAACACTTTTTCACTGGAGGAAGCGTGATTATGGATTCATATTTGAGTTAAAAACATCTTAATGCTGGATTTGTTTCAGCTTTTGTCTTCTCCAGATGTTAACTGATGGACTGGAGTGCTGTGGATTACTTGTGGATACATTAAGCAAATTAATTTTTTGTGTGAGCTGTTCCTTTAAGTAGGCTGCTCATTTGTATGACCCCGTAAAAAGGCTGACTCTTTCCAGAAGTAATGGGAGCTGTGATCAGTTGTGTTGATTGTGTTGCGCTCATGACTCCTGGTTGTTTATCAGAGCTGCTGTCATGGTCTCAGAGCAGCGCTGCAGGAGCCGCTGATGGCACAGAAGCTCGTCAGCGCAGGTCTGGGGTCAGCAGTAACGGAGCGGCACCTGTCGACTCCAGCAAGCCCTACACACCTGAGCAGGCCGACGCCGTCAGAAGGTGTGTTCAGTGTTTTCACATTAGTGTCCCACAGCTTCTGTTTGATGGCAAAACATTTAGACTCATGCAGCCAGACAGTTCCTCCTCTGTGGGACGCCTAAGTTTACTTCACTATATTACAATGACAAACTGTATATTGTTGGAAAGGTCTAAGACTCGTAAATAGATATTTTACCACTGTTTCTTTGTTACAAATTATGTAGGAAAAGTAATAGATTAATTTATGACAAGAGTGCACCTCAAAAATCCACATCATAACAGGAGTCAGAAAAAGTCTTCCTCGTTGCCTTTTTCTCGATCACACTTTAGAAATCATCAGAAATTGTATATCAGTTGAAAACTTAAAATCTCGAAATTCATCCTTTGAAACCCATTTTAAAACCAGACATTGCATTACCATGAATATTGTACATCAGAATCATGTTACAAAATGTTTTCATTCATGAATTATAAAAAATGAAGTTTGGATAGTGCACTTTCACGTCTATGTTCAAAAATGTGTGACAGTTAAGGGGTTAAAAGAATCATAACCTTCATTTGTAGTCTTTATTTTTTTCTGTTTTTAGTCCACTTATAAAGCTAGCCGAGGTTTCTTGAACCAAAAGCAGGAATTTAGTTTTTCATGATAATTAAAAAATGTACCTAAATATATATATATACATCAACAGATGTGTTTTTTTTAATCTATTATTCATATAATGCTATTATAGTTTTCCGAACGTTTTGAATCGGCTTTGATATTTTCATATTTTTTTAAAGTTAAGTTTAGTAAGTTTGTAATGTGCTTATATCATTTTTTATTTTTTCTATTTAGTGTTAATTTAGTTTTATTTCAGAATAAGTTTTAATAAATGTGTTAAATGTTTAGCATTTATTTATTTCTATTGAGCGTTACGTTTTTCTTTTCAAACTTAGTTTGAGTAATTTCAGTACTAAATACATTATGCCTTAAATTATTTTAGTATTATTTATGCTTTATTATAGTGTTTATTAGGTTTTAATTTGATATTTTCAGATTTAATTTGAATTTTTAGTAATTTTGTAATATGCTTTTGTCGTCTTTTTATGTTTCTATTTAGCCCCCCCCCCACAGTTTTAGTTAATTTAGAACTTCGTCATTAACATATTTATTTCATAATATCCAAATCAGTGTTATTTTAGTATTTCTATACTATTATAGTATTTTACTTTACATTTTAGTGATTTTACACTGTGGTTTTGTCTTTTTTAAATATTTATATTTAACTATTATTTATTTTTAGTTATTTTAGTGCTTAAGTTTTGTTTTTTTAAGTTTGTTTTTCATCTAATATGTTTATTTCAGCTTTTTTTCAATGAACGAAAAGCATTTTTATGGCATCTTACTTAACTGATCCAGATGCAGAAGACTGTGGTGTTTTTGTCTTGGCAGAATAAAGCAGTGCAAGAACTATTATGAGATTCTCGGCGTGCAGAAAGATGCTTCTGAAGACGATCTTAAGAAAGCCTACAGAAAACTGGCGTTAAAGTTTCACCCTGATAAGAACCACGCTCCGGGAGCCACGGAGGCGTTTAAAGGTACAGCAGACCGTCATGCGCTTGCTTTGCTTGCAGTGCAATCTATCCACAGAAACAGTGTTTGCTCTTCATTAACATCTGGAACGTGAGTGATTTATTTGAAAGTGTAATGAAGTAGATATTGCTGTGTAACTGTGGTTATGTGCTGCAGCTATAGGAAACGCATATGCAGTTCTGTCTAATGTGGGAAAGAGACGTCAGTACGATCAGCTGGGCTCGGGTCGATCCAGCCAGACCAACGACACACACTTCCAGGCCGATATTTCACCTGAAGATCTCTTCAACATGTTCTTCGGAGGAGGATTCCCTTCTAGTGAGTTTGTGAGGCTGAAGGCTGATGAAAGCAGACCGCGTCCAAAGTTAACTGTGAACGCTGATTTGAGAACATTGTATTTTGCATTCAAAAGTTCACCATCAAATCAAAAGATAAATAAAGAAATTATATTTTGCAGAAATAACTACTTTTTGCATTGTGACATTTTCATAAAAAGAAAAATCTCATTACTTTGGAAGCTTGTTTCCACCTAGGAATAAAAAGGTGATTGTGATTTTTTTTTCTTCATGCAATTCTGTTTATATTTCATAATTCTGATATAGACTCAAAATTGCAAGTTTTCAGAGATGAAATTGCAATTGTGAGGAAAAAGTCAGAAAAGTAAAAAAAATGTTTAGTGCTGTTAAACAATTATGTGTATATAAGTACACACACATGCATGTATATATTTCAGAAAAATATGTTATGTTTATAGATTAAATATATATTTATATATAATATAAATTATGTGAATATAAATACATACATGCAAATATATAAAAAAATATATACTGTATGTGTGTATTTATATATACGTAATAAATATACACAGTACACACACATATATTCTGAAAACAAAAACTTTTATTTTGTATGTGATTAATCGTTTGACAGCACTGCTTTTTTTATTCTGTGGTGGTAACAAGCTTCCATACATTACACTTTGAAACACGTTTTTTCTTAGCAAATATATAATTACATATTTTTATCTTTAATTTTGGGGTGAAATATGACCTGGGCACATACTTTAAGGTTTTCATAAGAGTCAAAGAACAAGTTAAAGTTACTGGCAAACTATTAACTAAATTGAATAAGCATTATTGACTCATAAAAGGCAGTTTTTGTGGTGGTTGTGGAGTATCTGTTGCAGTCGTCTGCACAGACGTCACACACACAATCCCATGAATCCCTGAGGCTCTGAATAAAGACATGACTGTGTTTCTTTCAGGTAATGTTCACATGTACAGTAACGGACGGATGCGCTTTAATCAGAATCACGGCGAGAGAGGAGAACACAGAGGGGTGAGGAGCATCTTCAGACCCATGAGCTCTGTTCGTTTGGGAGCGTTTTAAAGTGTGTAACTGTGGAATCGTCCGTGTTTGGTTCAGATGTATGTCAGTGGATGGGAAATGCTTTTTTCCTCATGTTTTCGTCGTTTTCAGTAGCCTCTTAGCTTTTGTTTGCTGGTCACTTCTACAGTCCTGTGGAATGACAAATGTATTTTATGTTTTCATATTACATAAGCATTAAGAAATACTTTTTTATTACATACTCATTATACGCACAGTTTATAATATTATTATTATTACATGCAAATATAAATATAATTTTAGTTTTGATGTGTTTTGTAAATTGTTTTTAATACTAAAATTGTTAGTTATAAAATGTTATATATATATATATATATATATAAGTAAAATTATAAAATATATATAATAAAATAAAT
>NW_015549634.1:1037893-1038348 GCF_001515605.1 Sinocyclocheilus anshuiensis | reverse complement strand
AGAAACAATAATGTACAGTATGTGGAAAATAATGTGTTTTTTGAACCTTAAACCGCATAAACACATTTAATTACACCAAATACACAAAATAATGTTCTTTTTAGCAACATCATATGACCCCTTTAAAGTTCCATGGTTTCTAAAGTTGCAACAGTTTTACATGCTGTAGCTGTATTTTCTGAATGAAACAGCAGAGGGCGCCAATGAGACGTTTATGAGTAGATCAGACTATGCTGGAGAGTTATGATGACTGATTAATACGATTGTGTGTGTGTGTGTGTGTGTGTGTGTGTGTTTAGGGAGGTCTTGCTCTTCTCATGCAGTTGATGCCCATCCTCATCCTCGTCATCGTATCAGCGCTCAGTCAGATGATGGTGACCAACCCACCCTACAGCCTCAGCTTCAGACCGTGAGTCTCTCTCAATTTCAATTTCAATTTAAGAGTGCTTTCTTGG
>NW_015549634.1:1037446-1037615 GCF_001515605.1 Sinocyclocheilus anshuiensis | reverse complement strand
ACATTTACTTTCAGTGTACATTGATTTGATAAGGTCATAGGTTTTACCTCCTATGCCACTTTCAATAAGTTTGTATTTATACTTTATCGGTGTATCTCTCTCTCTCCCTCTCTTTATCGGTATCTCTCTCTCCCTCTCCCTCTCTTTATCGGTATCTCTCTCTCTCCCT
>NW_015549634.1:1032457-1037146 GCF_001515605.1 Sinocyclocheilus anshuiensis | reverse complement strand
TCTTCTCGGTCCCTCTCTCATCCTTTTATCTCTCTCTCTCTCTCCCTCTCTTTATCGGTATCTCTCTCTCTCCCTCTCCCTCTCTTTATCAGTATCTCTCTCTCCCTCTCTTTATCGGTATCTATCTCTCTCCCTCTCCCTCTCTTTATCGGTATCTCTCTCTCCCTCCTCTCCCTCTCTTTATCGGTATCTTCTCTCTCCCTCTCCCTCTCTTTATCGGTATCTCTCTCTCTCCCTCTCTTTATCGGTATATCTCTCTCCCTCTCCCTCTCTTTATCGGTATCTCTCTCACTCCCTCTCCCTCTCTTTATCGGTATATCTCTCTCTCCCTCTCTTTATCGGTATCTCTCTCTATCTCTCTCCCTCTCTTTATCGGGATCTCTCCCTCTCCCTCTCTTTATTGGTATCTCTCTCTCTCTCTCTCCCTCTCTTTATCGGTATCTCTCGCTCTCTCTCTCCCTCTCTTTATTGGTATCTCTCTTTCTCCCTCTCCCTCTCTTTATCGGTATCTCTCTCTCTCTCGCTCTCTTTTTATCTGCTTTCACATTTTAAACAGCACAGTTGCTCTTCCAGTAGTCACATTTGCACATTCAGATGTCTTAAGCACACAAACGCGCCCGATTTCAGAATCAATAGATTACGTAAAGTTCTTCAGCAGGTACGTGGAGTATTTAAACTTCATTATCTACACAGGCATAATTTTATTTATATAGCACATTTCAAACACAATGGTAATACAAAGTGCTTTACATGAAAAAAAAAAATGAAAAGAAGATTAATGAGTGATGAATGAAATTAAAATAAAATAAAATTTAAATTCTAAATCCAGTCACTTTCGTTCTGCTAATTAAGTGCATTTATATTGTTTTATATATGTATGTAGAATATTTTAAATTATATATTCATTTGTTTTTGAAATATAAACATTTAAACTGTGGCTGTAATAAAAGCTTTCATGACAGATCTATTCTACATTAATTACATGAATGTTATATAATGCATATATTTATTAAAATGCTCCTCTCTTAAATTATTTTTCTAACGTTTAACATTTGAACTTTGATTTATTTTATGTAGCATTTTAATTTGAACGAAACACCGCAGCTGTACAGCAGATGCATTCTGTCAATCACGTGAGATCTCGTCTGATTGGTCGAGAGAGATCGGAGCGATGCAAACTCTGTGTGAACTCTTAACCTTTGACCCCTGAGGAATCATCTAGAAGTCTTGAGTGGAAAGTCGTTCAGCTGCGTCTTCACACTCCATGTGCATGAAACCTGTGACCTCTGACCCTCAGTGCTCATGTTCCATGAAGATATTTTGTAAATTTCCTACCGTAAATATATCAAAACTTAATTTTTGATTAGTAATATGCATTGCTAAGAACTTAATTTGAACAACTTTAAAGATGATTTTCTCAATATTTAGATTTTTTGCACCCTCAGATTCCAGATTTTCAAATAGTTGTATCTCAGCCAAATATTGTCCTATCCTAACAAACCATACATCAATGGAGAGATTATTTATTCAGCTTTCAGATTTTGACCCTTATTTTGAATTGACCCTTATGACTGGTTTTGTGGTCCAGGTTCACATATAATATAAAATGTAAAAAAATGTTTTTATTTATTTATTTGAGCTAGTTGCAAGGCAACATTTTTCATTTTCATTTAGTTTTTAAAATTTTACATTTAACAAAAACTAAACAGGCATATTTAAAATAATAGTAATAATAAAAATGATAAAATTACACAACAAAATTGCTAAAACAGAAAATAAAATTAATTCAAAATATTAACAAAAACTAATATCAGTGGTACTAATATATTGAGTATATACTGTACACTTTATTCAAGTTCAGCATGTGCTTGTTTTCTCTCTCTGTGTGTTACTTTCTTATCATGTCCTTCTGAAAATATCTCATTTGACGTGTGTGTCTCAGGTCAGCGGGTCACACACACAAGCGCGTGACGGAGAATCTGGGCGTGACGTATTACGTGAACGAGCGTTTCTCTCAGGACTTCAGCAGCGCGAGTCTGAATCGTGTGGAGAGCAGCGTGGAGGACGACTACATCTCCAACCTCAGGAACAACTGCTGGAAAGAGAAACAACAGAGTATGTGACACACACACATGCACACACACACACACACACACACTTACAAACACACACACACACACATACAAACGCACGCACACACACACACGCACACATGCACACACACTTACACACACACTTACAGACACACACACACTCACGCACACACACACACACACACACACACACACACTGTCAAGGTCCAAAAAAAAGCACCATAAAAGTGTCCTAACAGACTCATTCACTGTTTAGCAAGTCTCCTGAAGTAATATGTTTGGTGATGTGAAGATCAAAGCAACACAAACTGAAATCATTATGAGTTCAAGTTCACTTCAGGTCTCAAATATCCACCATGTTCATGCAAGCTTTTTCACATACCTCATGACAGCACTTTTCACCCTAATAAAAATATATTTTTTGTGGGTAGGTAAGATGAAAAAATTTTTTTTTGAAAGAGTCTCTTCAGCTCACCGAGGCTGCATTTATTTGATCAAAAATACAGTAAAAATCTGAAATATTAAAATTTAAAACGGCTGTTTTCTATGTGAATATCTGCTAAACTGTAATTTATTTCTGTGATGCGCAGCTGTATTTTCAGCATCATTACTCCAGTCTTCAGTGTCACATGATCTTCAGAAATCAGTATAATATGCTGATTTGCTGCTCAAGAAACATTTCTGATTATCATCAATGTTGAAAACAGTTTATCAATGTTGAAAAAAGCAGAAATATCTTACTGACCCTAAACATTTTGAAAAATGAACAAACATTCTCTAAATCATAAGTGAATCATACAGGTTTGGAGTGTGAGGGTGAGTAAATGATGACAGAACTGTTGTTTTTGGGTGGACTGTCCCTTTAAGAGCTTGTAGTAATTGTGTAATCATAATTGAGCGAGTTCTGCCGGATTATTCCAGACTAAATAGCAGTTTAAAGCAGAATCTCTCTTCATGACTCACACGTCTGAACTCTTCTGTTTTTGTGAACTGAAGCAGATTGGTTTGCTGAGAGCCAGTCAGAACTGGCTGCACATTCTCACTTGCTTTAACATCATTTGTCTTGCGTCCGATGAATCAGCTTGAGTTCTTGAGATATTCGAGGGAAGTTCACAACCGTTTCACTGATGATTCACTCATGTTTATTCCCAGCCTGAACAAACAGTGTTTCATCATCTGAGTGGACTTTTGACGTATCCTTTTAAATTCTGTCATGATTTGCTAATTTATGCACATATGTGACTCTGGACCACAAAAACTCACGAGTCTCTGGGGTATATTTGTAGCAATAGCCAAAAAAACATTGTATGGGTCAAAATTATCCATTTTTCTTTTATGCCAAAAATCAATCAATCAATATTTTGTAAATTTCCTACTGTAAATATATCAAAACTTAATTTTTGATTAGTATATGCATTGCTAAGAACTTAATTTGGACAACTTTAAAGATGATTTTCTCAATATTTAGATTTTTTTGCACCCTCAGATTCCAGATTTTCAAATAATTGTACCAAATATTGTCCTATCCTAACAAACCATACATCAATGGAAAGATTATTTATTCAGCTTCTTTCAGATGATGAATAAATCTGATGATGTATAACATTTTGTGTGTGTGTGTGTGTGTGAGAGAGTGTGTGTGTGTGCGTGTGTGAGAGAGAGTATGTATGTGTGTGCGTGTGTGTGTGTGAGAGTGTGTGTGTGCGTGTGAGAGTGTGTTTGTGTGTGCATGTGTGCATGTGTGTGTGAGAGAGAGTGTGTATGTGTGTGCGTGTGTGTGAGAGAGTGTGTATGTGTGTGCGTGTGTGTGTGAGAGTGTGTATGTGTGTGCTTGCGTGCGTGCGTGTGTGTGAGTGTGTGTATGTGTGTGCGTGCGTGCGTGCGTGTGTGCGTGCGTGCGTGCGTGTGTGTGTGTTTCAGAAGAGGGTCTGCTGTACCGTGCACGGTATTTCGGGGACAGTGATCTGTATCAGCGGGCTCAGCGGATGGGAACCCCGAGCTGCTCTCGGCTGTCTGAGGTTCAGGCGTCTTTACACGGATAGATGAAGATCTGGTGAGTGCCGCATCCGTCCTCTGAGTCCTGCTTCACTCACATTCACGCATCTGAAGATGCTTTAATCCAAAGCCACTTTGCTTTCAGTTCATGCATTCCCTGGGAATCAAACCTAGAACACTAACATAATCAGTGAAGATTTCTCATTCTCTGGACGTTCAGATAGTTTGTGGTGTCTCAGTATAATATTCAGAGTCAAGTTTGACGTCCTGTAGAGTAAAAAGCCCTTTTAGATCATTATAAAAAAGTGGTTTGTTTATCTGAGCAGCCTGACACAACAACAACGCCAACCATTTTTTTCAACCAATGCCAACCTGTGTGTGTGAAAACTGTTTAGATTTTCTTTGCAGCAGAGCGGGAAAAAAAGTAGGAACAATAAGTAAAAAATCCTGTTTATATTCTCAGGAAATTGATTGATTTTTGACTTCCATCAACAATAAACATATTAAATAAATATGAAAAACTGTAAAAACAATAAATATTTATTAAGGTTTAGTAATAAACTGAAAAAGAAAGTCACCTGGAAATAAAAAAAACATATAT
>NW_015549634.1:1020683-1031990 GCF_001515605.1 Sinocyclocheilus anshuiensis | reverse complement strand
TTATATACAATATATAATATATTGCTAATTATTCATATGCATACAGTATATATATATATATATTATAAGTACTGGTTTGTTTGGTTCAGTGCTTTGTGAATTCCTTATGGAGGGAATGAATGGGAAAAATTCTTCCCAAATCACTGCTGGAAAAGTCGGTCAGTGTTTGTGCTGCGAAATTACACACTTCAGCTTTGAACATCTGCTGGTGTTTTTTTGCATTGTGGAATGTTGCATTTTCATCACAAATAATGAATTAAACAATAAGTTATTCATATTTCTTCAAATAAATATTATTAATATATCAATATTTATTTTCTGCACAGGTTCCAAAAACAATCTCTCCAGTCTGGAATATGGAAGAACGCCATACGGATTGTAAATACATTTGTTCGAAAAACAGAGCTGAGCATTGCAGCAACTACTGAACTTGACTAGAAAGACTTACTGAGGGCTGAAGCTGTGTGTTGTCTGTGTCTGTGTGTGTGTGTGTGTGTGTGTGTGTGTGTGTGTGTTTGTGTGTTTGTTTGTGTGTGTGCGCGCGCATGTACATACTAAGGATCGTGTGTGAAACTGGAGCTGGTGTTTTGGACTCCTGTGGATGAAGGACATTTCCTTGCAGTCTGAATGTTCTGGCCTGGATTAAAGTTCATGGTGTCGTTTTTCTAAATTCAGCATCAGTTTCAGCTCCGGCAGGAATCAACAATCTGGTTTTGCATTATGAAACAGACTGGAGATCCGACGACAATATCTGCATATATTTATTTGAGTTTGTTTGAACGAGATCATGTCTTTTTAATGATTTATATTTGTATGTTTGAGATTTATCTATGCAGGGATCCTACTGATTAAGTTATTGCATATGCGTCTGACTTTAACTGTCCTGCGTGTTAGGAGTAACTACGGCTGCTGTACACAGGTCATATTTATTGAAGGATTGAATAGGAATATTTATTTCATATGAAGTTTTATTCTCTACATGACTTTAGTGGAACTAATTCATCGCTGACAGAGACTACGCTGCAATTATTTCACTCTGAATACAAATAAAGATTGTACGTGCCACTGTCGTCCGCCGAGTGTGTGTGTGAGTTTGCATGAGTGTTTTAGACGCAGGGCATCAGCTGATGCCACACTGAGCTGAATCATGTGTTAAGCACGTTCATAGTCACCCGGCTGAAAAAAAGGAAAACCAGCGTGTGGCATGTTGATAAAAACAGCTGAGAGAAAGACATGCTCTTCACTTAAAGGAACAGTTGACCCAAAAATGGACAAAAAATTAACTATAGTGACTATAATAGTCAAAAAATGAACTATTATGAACACCCTCAGGCCAGCTGAGATCAGGATGAGTTTGTTTCTTCATCAGATTTGTAGAAATGTAGCACTGCATCTGTGTCTCAGCAATGGATGCCCTGCAGTGAATGGGTGCCGTCAGAATGAGAGTCCAAACAGCTGATAAAAACATCACAATAATCGTTTTAAAACTTTAAAAATAAAGCGTTTTTATGGATTATGGACTCATATTTTAGTTAAAAACGTCTTAATGCTGGATTTGTTTCAGCTTTTGTCTTCTCCAGATGTTAACTGATGGACTGGAGTGCTGTGGATTACTTGTGGATTATTGTGATGTTTTTATCAGCTGTTTGGACTCTCATTCTGACGGCACCCATTCACTGCAGAGCATCCATTGCTGAGACACTGCAATCAAAATGCATTATATTTGTAGATTCCTTGTTGCATCTGAAGTTGGTTGATTGTCATGTGTTTTTATGCATTGTACGGTCTTAAAGTGTAACGATGAATAGATATTGTATAATAACTGTGGTTAGTTATTCATGAGAATAACTGAGATAATGCTATGCATCATAAGCTGCATTACAAAGCATAATTAATGCATTAACAACTTTATAATGCAGTATGCCGTAAAACAGCACATTTCTTTAAAATAGTATTTGGATATCAAATAAATTGATCAAAACTAAAGTAATTTGTCAGTAAATCAAGTCACAAATGTTTATAAAGACTTAGAAAAAAAAAAAGAGATGAATTGTGGTATCTCTGCATGCAGCTGCAATTAAAATACTATGAAGTAAATGCATTAATAAAATTTCTCCTCTTTCTGATTCCCAGAGAACGCTTAAAATGATGCATGTTTCGGCATTAATGCAATTCAAATTGCTTTAGATAAAAACATCTGTTGTATGTCTATAAAAAGACACCGTTTCTTTAAAAAGATAATTTATTTTCTGCATTTCGTTCAAGTACAAAAAAACCAAAACCCATTACATTTGAATATCAAATAAATAAGATGCATGGAATATGCATATGATTGTTAAAAAAAAAAAAAAAACCCTCTTCCATTTGATCTAAGGGAACAATAACTGCATCCACACACATCTTTGAACAATCCGGCACTTGAATAACAGAAAAACATCAAGTTTGTTACATGGAAAATAGCTGCCACATTTGGTTTCCATGAACCTGAGGTAACCATTTCAACAGCAGCCCGAAAACTCCTGCTTCACTAGAACGCCAGCAATGCATGGAATATGCATATGATTTTTAAAAAAAAAAAAAAAACCCTCTTCCATTTGATCTAAGGGAACAATAACTGCATCCACACACATCTTTGAACAATCCGGCACTTGAATAACAGAAAAACATCAAGTTTGTTACATGGAAAATAGCTGCCACATTTGGTTTCCATGAACCTGAGGTAACCATTTCAACAGCAGCCCGAAAACTCCTGCTTCACTAGAACGCCAGCAAAAGTGCAACAAACAGACCAAACTGTGTTAAAGTCTTTTTTATATACCCTACATCTGCATTACAAATGCCCTGCGAGTTGGTAATTCACTCATGAGACCAAACGGCTTCATTTTAAAACCTAGTAAAAGTTAATTGACATCTCAATCTCAGCATTCTTCAATCAAAAGCTCTTCAGAGCTGTACAGTTTTCTTTTAATAACTCTAAATCCAGTGCTCAGTTTAAGTGCACGTCTAACAACCGGAGACGAAGGCGATCTGCCGGCGAAAAGCCCCTGGATTTTTGGCCAAAAGCCCCTGGAGTCGAGCCTCAGCACGAGTGTGAGCTGGAAGGTGGGCACTAGGTACGGGTCGACGGAGATCTGTCCCACGGCTTCACAGCTGCCATCCTGCTCCACGCAAAGGTCAACGAGGGCACCGCGAAGGCCGCAGGGCTCGCTGACCGACAGGTGCACCAGCTCCTGGCCGATGTGCTGCAGGAGCATCTCGGGAATCAGCAGCTTGGAGCAGTGCAAGATGCCGTCTTTGGCATCGGTCAGGTTAAGTGCGATGAGCTGCACCACTTCTTTGCACAACGCCTCTTCGGTCGGATCAAAAAATAAGTCTGATTCAGACAGATCGGCTAGGGATATGGAACCTGCGGGAGATGAATGCAAGCATGCATTAGACTCGAGAACTTGCGTGAGAACTTGAAACCCAAGTTGGAAAACGTATGCATGGAAACTTGTGCAAGAAGTGCGTGTTTACCTGCATCTGATGCATCGTCTGTGCTGCTGTGACTGTCTGAATCGGAGTCCAGGCTTTGGCTGCTGTGCAGTTTCTGCATCAGGTTGCTCCAGGACAAGCGTTTGGATGGAGCGTCAGATGTTGGCGTGGATGGGAGACCTGAGTCTTCAGATGAAAGGCTGGAAATCAGCTGCTCCTGCATTGTTGTGTCTTAGAATGACTGTAACAGAAGATTTGGTTTTATTATTCATGCAGGAGACACAAGCAGCTGGTGCATTGCAAAAAAATTAAAAAAAATTGAGTATTTTTGGCTTTTCCAGTACAAATCAAGATGCATTTACAAGCAAAATGACTAGAGATATACAGTCTTGCATTCTGGAAAAATGTATTAAGTTTATGCTTTTGTATTGCAAAATTACTTTATGCATAAAACAAGACAAGAATCTGCCAATAGGGTGAGAAAAATAAGCATAAACTCACTAAATATTGAGATTTAGTCTGAATACTTTGCTTCTCATCTAAAAATGCTTGGATAATTGTTACTAGAAAACAAGACGACACTAAGCAAGAAATTCATCTCTGCGGAGTAAACAAGTCAGTCAACAAAGAACAAAGTATTGTCATTTTAACTAAAAAAAAAAACCATGCATCAGCCAGCTATTTGACTGATTTTGCAGTGCTGATGTTATATTGCAGCAAATAGTGATGATGCAGCATACTTGAGTGTTGCATTGTACTCGAAGGTTTGAAAGAACAATGAAGACAATAAAAACAGCGCTGTTTAAACACTGAAAATCCTCAAATAAGACACTTACCGATATTCAGTACTGTAGATCTTCAAGTGTGATGAATTGTCGGTAGTTTTCCGCAGATAAAATAGTCCAAACAAAGACCAGCGACCAACAAAGCCGTGTGAGAAGCGGAGTAAGTGCAGCAGCTGTTGGTGTCCGCAGTGAGCTCTGCAAACACTGACGCAACCGTTTCTGCGCCTGCTTATATACCCGCTGGCCACGCCCCCTGCGAGTTTCCAGCCAATCGGCGTTTATGTCACGTCTTTCGCGTCCCAAGTTCGCCTGGTAACACGAAGCACGCTGACCAATGAGAGCGTGCTATTGTCTGCGGTGGAGGAGGTGCATTTCTCACATCACCTTTTGTCTTTAACTCAGGACATGCAGTGGCGAAGCTCACGTCTGCGCGTTTGTTTGTGGTTTGATTGGACGATTTAGTGATTTGCATCACGAATCGAAACAGAATTGTGAAATACTGACTCTATAGATGCGTTTTCATTGAGTACGTGCAAGAAGAGCCACACAATGACTGATGATTTCAACTAAATAAACACTGCGAGATCCATGCAGTCAAATGCTTCCTTATCCAATAATCTATGCCTGCTGGATTTAATATAGGTTGTTGGCATGAGATACTTGCTTTATATAAGCTGATATATGCTTCATTGTACACAACTTTTGCTGTTCTTCTATTTTTGTTATCATGCAACTTTTATGACCTCATATTTGTAGGCTACTTTTAAAAACGCATGTGTCACATTGCCAAACTATTTAAAATGCTGTGACTAGTTAGTTACACTGAAAAACAAAATGGTGCCATCTAAATTAACTGGCTTTATTCAAAGACCTAAACACACTTATACCAACAAAACTAAGTTTTATGGGTTAAATACATTCGAAATAGTTAACAATTGCAGGTTAACAGTTTTTATAGTTTATAAGACCTAAAATGCAGACTTTTCCTTATATTTTAGTCTAAAATATTGATTTGAAAAGTCTTAATAACACTCTTTAAAACAAAACCAAACTAAAAGCACCAAAAGTTCACATTCAGGGGTCTTAATTTTCGGGGAGTTCACGCATTTGTACATTTGATGGTGGAAGACTTTACTAAATGGTGACTAGTTACACTAAAAAAACAAAATGGTAACCTGAAAATGGAAACATCTAAAACAACTGGTTTTATTCAAATCAAAAAATTATTTAATGTCTCAGAATGGGCCATCCTATATATATTGTGCCAAGAAAACAGAATTTTATGGGTTAAATATAACAGTAATGCTTTTTTTATAGTGTAAAAGACATAGATATACACTTTCCTTAGTATTTTTTAATCCTAAATAATATTTTACAAGTCTAAGGACACATTAACCCTGTTTTCACATTTTAACCATTTAAAAGTACTAAAAGTGGTCTGAATTTGTGGGGAGTTTTGACATGAAATCCCTGAAACTAACACACTTTGGTACATTAGAAAGCTCCAACAAACTTAAAAATGTAAAAACTAGTCGTCACTGGAAAGAGTTCATAATAAAGTAAGATGTAATTTGATTAAGACTTTGTCTTTGAGCTAAAGTGTCTGGATTTGGCCAGTAAAGTGTGAAGAGCTGCAGTCTGCAGGTTAAGGAAGGGTTAAAAGTTTCCTAGTTTAGAATGAAGGCCTGTTGCTGGTCAGCAGAGACCGTCCCATGCAAGCGCATTGCTGTCTTCTGTTTGCTAGCCAAGGGTGTGTTTTCCCTCAAATCCTGCTGCAGCTTTTGCATATAATGCATTTGAATCGGTTCAGCCGCGTGAATACACAAACATTAATGGGCCTCAGAATGACTGTCAGAAGAGTTTTTCTGCGTGAAGTCAGTGGTAGACTATAGCACACGTTTATGTGGTACTTTTAGAAAGACCTGCTGTCACACCTCAGCAGAACTGAACTGACAACTGAAGATCTGACCTTTGCCAAATGTGCCTTAAAGACGCTTAGTGAACGAAAAAACACTGAAGAAGAATGCAATTTTAGCATGTATTTTCACAGCAGATTTTCTGAGCATTAAATTACAGTCACCCAGTAAATACATGATTTATACATGATTTATTTACCTTTATTTCTTATTTACAACAACTCACAATTCTGACTTTGTCTCGTGATTCTGACTTTACGTCTCACTATACTGACTTTATGTCTCGTGATTCTGACTTTACGTCTCACTATACTGACTTTACGTCTCGTGATTCTGACTTTACGTCTCACTATACTGACTTTACGTCTCGTGATTCTGACTTTACGTCTCACTATACTGACTTTACGTCTCGTGATTCTGACTTTACGTCTCACTATACTGACTTTACGTCTCGTGATTCTGACTTTACGTCTCACTATACTGACTTTACGTCTCGTGATTCTGACTTTACGTCTCACTATACTGACTTTACGTCTCGTGATTCTGACTTTACGTCTCGCGATTCTGACTTTACATCTCACTATACTGACTTTACGTCTCGTGATTCTGACTTTACGTCTCGTGATTCTGACTTTACGTCTCGTGATTCTGACTTTACGTCTCGTGATGATTCTGACTTTATGTCTCGTGATTCTGACTATACGTCTCGTGATTCTGACTTTACGTCTCGCGATTCTGACTTTATGTCTCGTGATTCTGACTTTACGTCTCGCGATTCTGACTTTACATTTCACAATACTGACTTTACATTTCACAATACTGATTTTATGTCTTGTCATTGAGTTTACATCCATAGGTTTATATGTTTCCATATAGCAGACACACAAATAGTGTCATAAGTAGTGTTTGTTCAATCATTATTGCTCATACACAGTATTATAAAGATGTGGTTACTTTGGGAAAAAGCTTTGGCAAAAATACTCCTGAGTATTTATCTATAACTAGGTTGCGAGTTTAATCCTAAAACAAGGTGAACTGGAGGGTGACTAAAACTGCAACACCAGGTTGCTTTGGATCAAAAACATGTTGAGTAAAACTCATTTACAGCCATTTAATGATCCTTACGACTTCTACGAAATGCTGCAATAATAGCTGGAAGGTTTCCTGGTTAAAACTTAAAGCTGTTTGTCCATTTGAATGAAAGCCTTTGACCACTTCAACTGTGAATAATAAACCGTTTCTTCAGGACAAAGAATTAAGCAACCAAAGCAAATAAAGTTTTGAAAGCTCAAGAAATCTATTACTGAAGTTTCACTAGCTGGACTTTTATTTAAGTTCACGCACACATTCCTATGCATATAATGCAATGGAGGATTGTTGGACGGAAGCCAAACTTCACAGATGTACTTCAGCAGAGGAGGACAAACAGTTCCCTCTGAATGTAGGAGGAACCACAGAAAAACAAAGACACGTGTTCCCCGTCCAGGAACAAAACATACCGTCCCACTTTATTTACATCTCGCAGAGGCACCTTTATTTTATGGGCATTAAGTGAATGACCCAAATGTTGCCGTGAAATCAACAACAGTCTGTTATTCTACTGAGAAAAGAGCAATGTTTGTGCAATATGCAAATCTGAATATATGCATAAGAAACTGTAAAAATATGTTCAACTCAGTCAAAATCAATATTTTGCATAAAAAGAAGCCTATTTGAAGGATTTTCTTCTAAAACCCATTTCACATATATTATTTAAAATGTATTTATATTATATTAATACTTAATTCATACTAAATACAAACTTATACATACAGTAAATATATATATAGAGAGAGAGAGAGAGAGAGAGTTTAGATTTTTGTCATTACTAACACACATAAATAAAAACACACACAATATACATTTAGGAAAAATATTTAATAAGTTCATAGAAGTAAATGTAAATTATACGTATATATAAGTATATATGTATATTAGTATATATGTTAGTATATATAAACACACATACATCATTGTTTGTTGTACTGCCTTTAATTTATCATTAACAACAATGTATTAAAATGAAAATATAACAAGGATCACTAATTGAGAATGATAAGAATGACAAAAATCTAAACTAAATTTTCTGGAGAGATTGTTTTAATGAAAAAATGCATTAAATGTCAAAAGGAATTAGGAAAAATTAATTTTCATTAAAAATGTTTAATTCCGTTTAATATATCTTAGTAGTCGTACATTTTCCATTTTTCCTCATTTTTTCCATTCCCATTTCATGCAAAATATAATTTCTTGTTTCATTCATTTTGCTGTGAAATACATTTTTCATGAGCTCCACCCTGTGTTTCCACTTTTATTCTTATTATTTCCACATAAAAGCAGTAAGCTCGTTTTAGGTGATGAACAGGAGAGCTTTGACTGTTTTTCTGTAGGAGCTTCAGCTCAAGGACAAAGACTGAGGCTCTTATTTTCATTCTCCACACAGCTGTCGCTCTGTGTTCCTGCAGGACTGTGTGCCACACGACTCCCACGTCTGTCTCTGAAACAAACCCTCAGCCACTGTTTTAGCCAAACAGAGTTTCTCACACACATGCTCAGTTGACTAAATAATAACTAGAGAAAAAGCTAATGAAAACACACACTAACTAAAGTCACTGAAAACCATTTTTGTACTGGTCAAAATGTAAACATGACACACTTTTGCTCTTTGCAAATGACTTACACTTTGAATAACAAAATGCATTGACAGGCGCATGGCTTGAACTTTCTGAGAGATTTTAATATGAGAGGTTAATAATTGAAAAATCAGGAAAGAAAATGTGGTTCAGAAGCAGAGCAAGATGTTTAATTTTTGTTTACAAAAAAAGAAATTAAAATAAAAAATACAATATAATAAAATAAAAAACAAATAAATAAAATAACCAAATAAAAATACAATACAATAAAATAAAAAAATAATAAATTAAACAAAATAAAAATAACCAAATAAAAAAACAAACATATAAAAATAGGATTTTATGTATTTGAATTGCATATA
This sequence comes from Sinocyclocheilus anshuiensis, assembly GCF_001515605.1. Taxonomy (NCBI): domain Eukaryota; kingdom Metazoa; phylum Chordata; class Actinopteri; order Cypriniformes; family Cyprinidae; genus Sinocyclocheilus; species Sinocyclocheilus anshuiensis. The sequence continues at coordinate 1,022,781 of NW_015549634.1, read as the reverse complement.
ATATTTAGAGTTTTAACATTAATTTATAAACACAATGTGATGCGTCTTTATCAGTCATACATGAATGAAGCGGGTCAGATTTCTGTAATAGTACTAATAAACTCAACGTGTTTTAAATACAAAATAACCAGGTATATTTATTTAATATAAATGTTTCAACCAATGCATTTTAACTAACGTGCTTGTTCCACAGCTAGTCATATTTAAATCATGTTCATACTTTTAACTGAATAAATGCAATTGTTTTTGCAGACAAAAAAAAAAAGATTTATGCTGAATCTAAGCAATTTTGAATACATGTATTTTGATAAATGTATTTAGTTTTTTTTATATAAAATCAAATAGATTTCTGACAAATCACGCATCGCATTAATTTACAAGTTTCTTAATTTTAAAACTATATAATCCGATATGCAATTCAAATACATACATTTTAATTATTTATTGAGCACATTAAGAAAGTAGGCCTAAATAAAATCAATGCAGATTTCATGTTAAACTTTACGTAGATTTTAATGCACCTGTGATCATTTAAATTAATTCATGCAACATTGTGAATTGTGCTTAAAAAGGCTTTTATTGTACATGTAGTCAGAGTTCATAAATGTAAAAATCCACACTGTGAAAACATGGGTTCTTATTTTAAAGTATTCCTAAGGCTGTATCCAAAAACACAATGCATATTTACACACATGAGCACAAACACTCAATGCTGACGATTATAAACCAGTGCAAAACAACATACACCTACAGTACATTCATAAGAACTTCAGCTCATTCAAGACGGGGAAAAACCAATGAATATGTTTACAAGCGGAGAAACTGATCCGTCTGTTCTGAATGCAGTCATGAGCTCGTGAATCCCAGGAGCTGCTCGATGGGTTTATATTTCCACTCGTCTGCCTCCAACTGCTCCACCAGTCCAGCCAGACGCTCCATCCGTGACACCTGCTGATCTGAGATCAGAGACCATCCAGATCAACCATCGGTGAAGCTCAAATTCTCATTCACACTCTAGTGTGCACAGAGCTTTAGAGGAAATGAAAATGTGCTGAAAATGTGCTCACCCTCAGGTCATCCGAGATGTAGATGAGTTTGTTTCTTCATCAGATTTGGAGAAATGTGTCTCAGCAATGGATGCTCTGCAGTGAATGGGTGCCGTCAGAATGAGAGTCCAAACAGCTGATAAAAACATCACAATAAGCCACAAGTAATCCACAGCACTCCAGTCCATCAGTTAACATCTGGAGAAGACAAAAGCTGAAACAAATCCAGCATTAAGACGTTTTTAACTACAATAGGAGTCCATAATCCATAATAACGCTTCCTCCAGTGAAAAAGTGTTCTGGTGTGAATCAGGAGAGAAATCTGCACAGATCAAGCAGCGTTTAAACAGCTCTAAACTAATATGTAGCTGGATTTTGATGCGAGAGACAACAGGTGATGCACTTTTTCACTGGAGGAAGCGTTATTATGGATTATGGATTCTGTGGTATTTTAGTTAAAAACATCTTAATGCTGGATTTGTTTCAGCTTTTGTCTTCTCCAGATGTTAACTGATGGACTGGAGTGCTGTGGATTATTGTGATGTTTTTATCAGCTGTTTGGACTCTCATTCTGACGGCACCCATTCACTGCAGAGCACCCATTGCTGATTTCTCCAAATCTGATGAAGAAACAAACTCATGCTAATCTCGGATGGCCTGTAGGTGAACTATATAGGTGTGTTTTGTTCAGTTTTTATTTGAACTCACCATGTTTAACCTGCTTCAGTGTGGATGCAACTTGATAGCTGAACACAGACTCGCATAAAAATCTATCAGATCCATCTGTGGGAAAAGGCAAATGTATGCATGCAGTAGATCAGCATTGTGACAATCCTGTGTAACAAACACACGCAAACCGGCTGTAGGTCTCATTAACTAACAGACGGGAATGACCGCTCGTAACAGCCCCGTTCTGCGCGGGCCAGTAGGAAAATGATCCAGAAACCATGCTCAGATTCGAGAAAGAGCCACCAGTGAAGGACCTAAACTGGGAAAAACCGTTCCATAACAGGCTTCTGTGGCAACCGTATGTGCCATTTCTGAGCTTCAGC
>NW_015549634.1:1015987-1020227 GCF_001515605.1 Sinocyclocheilus anshuiensis | reverse complement strand
AGGACAAAAATGGTATTCAGCAATGCTAAAGAAAGAGAGAAACGGCGCACACACCCTCCATCATCTCTCCGGCTCCTTTGGGGTAAGTGTAGAGCACTTTCCTCGGCGGGATGAGCTCAGAAGCACTGAAGCCGGATCCGGTCACCGAGCTGCCGCTGACTCCTCCAGCCGAGGACGAGGACGAAGATGCTGCCATTCACAACCTACAGATCTCACATCACATTAAAACACCAGAACATGCCAGAAAATACAGTTCTGCTGATGCACTGAATGAGTCTGTGAACTAAACAGTACTACTTTAGTTCATACAAGACTATAGATTACAGACTGATCATCCACGACCATTCAATCTCTGCCACTGTTTGGGCAAAACCTGGTTTTCTTATACACGTGGTTTGTTCTGTTGACTAATAAACAGAGAAAATTGTACGTATTTGTAATACATATTTACAAAAACACTTGCACTGGTAAAAATGTAAACATGACACTTTAGGTTTTTACAAAAGCTTCACGCCTAAAGTCGCAGCGTAATGTGATGTGAGGCCCACTTATTTATTTTTATTTCATTTTTAATTTATTATATTTTGTGGACTTTGGGCATTATTATTGTACATAACATTTTCAAATTTTAACAAAAATATGTACTAAATACGAAATAGTAAATGCTAATAGAGACTGGTCAAGACTGTTGAAAGTTTATTAAAAGTACAATATAGTTCACTTCTCTATTATTTAAATGCTTAGTACATATTTAAATATGATATACATGAAATATATTTCATTATAACATGTTAAGAAATATATTATGTATTTATTTATGTATATTAAATAGATTAGCCCCAGTGGGAAATATAACACCTTTTAGTTTTACAAATTTTAGTTAGAATTTTTATTTATTTATGTATGTTTTGCTTTAAGTCTAGTGTTTTATTGAATGTTTTCAATCTAATTGTGAACGTGCAGAGTTAAAAATGATCCAGTTAATGTAACTTTCTCTTTAGTGTCTTTGATGTCTTTGAGATTCTGCAATAATGTAACCAGCAGTATTACGGTCCAGTGCTGTTACACTTGTTTATGCCACATTAACTTCTGTGTGTAAATGAACTGTGACGTGTTTCTCTGGAAAAATCCAGCTCAGGAGGAATGTTATGAAGAAGAAGAGGATGATTATTCGTATTCGGGAGCAGGTTTGTGATCTTCGAACGGAGTATTGGTCAGTTCCACTGCCATGTATTCATATGTGTATCTTTACAAGTTAGTACATGAGTTCTAGATCACTCTCACACTTATGGAAGCCAGTTTTCACAGTAGAGTTAAAACATTTAACTTTGACTTATTTAATATGCACAGTATATGAACACTAAACACAAGTGAGGTTTCTTAAGCTGTATATGTCGCCCCCTGGTGGCCGGAAGTTATAACTGCAAGTTATTTAGTAAAAACTGGTCTCTCACGCTCTCTCTCTCTCTCTCTCTCTCTCTCTCTCTCTCTCTCTCTCTCACACACACACACACACACACACACACACTCTCACACACACAGACTGACTGACTGACTTTGACTTACCACTAATTCTGACTTTATTTCTTGCATGTTTTTGTTAACTTGTTGCAAGTATTGGTAGGTTATATACTTCAATTCATACTTACTTTCTCAGAATTGGGTGTTTATAGCACATTTGTGAGCCTGCAGCACAAAAGCAGTCATAAGTCGCTGGGGTATATTTGTAGCAATAGCCAACAATACATTGTATGGGTCAAAATTATACATTTTTCTTTTATGCAAAAAATCATTAGGATATTAAGTAAAGATCATGTTCCATGAAGATATTTTGTAAATTTCTTACCGTAAATAGACTTAATGTTTGATTAGTAATATGCATTGCTAAGAACTTAATTTGGACAACTTTAAAGATGATTTTCTCAATATTTAGATTTTTTTGCACCCTCAGATTCCAGATTTTCAAATAGTTGTATCTCAGCCAAATATTGTTCTATCCTAACAAACCATACATCAATAGAAAGATTATTTATTCAGCTTTCAGATGATGCATACATCTCAATTTCACAAAATTTACCCTTATGACTGGTTTTGTGCTCCAGGGTCACTTTTATGTTTTACAAGTTTATATTTTGCAATTTTATGTTAACACCTCATGATTCTGATTTTATTTCACATTTACTGAATCAAGCAGATCCAGTCGCACCGATGCCAAACTAATCGAGCAGATGTAAACAGACCAGCAGTGAGTTTATCAGGATGTTTTTAATGTGCTTTTGGCATTTTTATTAGTATTTTATAAATGCTTCTATTGAGCATTAATTTTAATTTCAGTTTTAATGTCATTTTAGTACTTCAGCTTAAAGAAAAGTTAGAAATGTTGCCTTGGCAATAACTGAAATAAAATAAGTTTGTTGAACAAAGTACAAAAATGACTAAAACTGAAATAACATTTAAAGCTAAATATATATATATAAAAAAAAAAAAAAAAAATGACAAGCACAAAATTAAAACTATTAAAAGTGTTTTTAATTAAATCTGAAATAAAATATAAATATTGCATGGAAAAACTTAAATATAAAATATAAATATCTGATGACAAACAAACTTATTTCAGTTAGTTGCAATTGCATAATTTCTCAGTTTAGTTTTTCATTTATTTTAATTAACGAAAATGATTTTCAATAGAAGTAATTTTACCATACACTTTAAAAAAAAAAATTAATACTTTAAAAAAAAATACATCTATTTGGCTTTAATTTTATTTTAGTTTTAGTAAGTTTTGTACTTCTTTAACTTGTTTAAACGTAAAACTAATGGGACAGACTGTCAGAAATGGCCTAAACAGACTAGCAGTGTTTGTCAGGATGTTTATCATCGTTGTGAGCGTCTTCATCTCATCACACAAAGCTCTCATTCAGCTGAGGCCAGAGTTTGACCTGTTAGTGTCTGACCGTTGTTCATGTTGACATCAGCCCTCGCTGTGCTGTTTGCAGTTTAGCAGCTGAGTAATGTTATTCAGAAACACAGCATGCTGATCACATCTCATCACGTCTGAAATACAGACTCTAACCTGACCTGTGTTTCTCTCAGCGAGACCCAACGCTAAAGATCGACAAGCTTTTAATGCATCTTACAGGTGAGAAATGATGCAAAAATGTTACAGTAGATATGGATTTTTTTATATTAAATGCTGTTCTTCTGAACTTTCTGTTCATCTGTGAATCCTGAAAAATAAAATGCATCACGGTTTCCACAAAAATATTGTGCAGCACGACTGTTTTCAACATTGATAATAATCAGAAATGTTTCTCGAGCATCAAATCAGCATATTAGAATGATTTCTGAAGATCATGTGACACTGAAGACTGCAGTAATGATGCTGAAAATACAGCTGCGCATCACAGAAATACATTACAGTTTAACAGATATTCACATAGAAAACAGCTGTTTGAAATTCTAATAATATTTCAAATTTTTACTGTATTTTTTAATGAAATTAATGCAGCCTTAGTAAGCAGAAGAGACTCAAAAACGTAAATCTCACCGACCCCAAACTTTTGAACGGTAGTATAGGTGTATATAAATGCGTCCACTTATAGTTCACACATACTTTAAAATCTCAATCCAGACATCATACATGATTGCAACATGAGAGGAGACGAGATATAACACATATAAATGAAGCATTCATAACTCACACTGATGAGCAACAATTTCTCCCCTTCAGAGTGTTGTTGTTGTGTAAAAATATAGCAGTAAATAAATCTGCCGTTACAAAAACGATGGCATTACCATGGTAAAGTCATGGTATCCTGATAATACCACAGTATTAAATGATTATAATGCTCATGTTGTGGTATATTCTGTATGTAATATAAACTAAATTCATTATTCATAGTACTCATGAAGTACTCCATGCTGTTACCATGGTACAAAAACACAGTTTTCTATTATATGTCCAAATTAACCTGTTATAATATGCACAGTATATGAACACTAAACACAAGTGAGGTTTCTTAAGCTGTATATGTCGCCCTGCAAGTTATAACTGCAAGTTATTTAGTAAAAACTGGTGTCACGCTCTCTCACACACACACTCACACTCACACTTACACACTCACTCACACTCACACACACACTCACACACTCTCACGCACACCCACACACACACACACACACACACACACACACACACACACACTCACACACTCACACTCTCACACACACACACACTCAC
>NW_015549634.1:1014487-1015938 GCF_001515605.1 Sinocyclocheilus anshuiensis | reverse complement strand
CACACACACACACTCACACACACACACACACACACACACACACACACACACACACACACACACAGGCTGTTATTTGGAGCAGCTTGTCCCGTCCAGAAGAGGCTACGCCTGCTTTCTCAGAACCTCTGTTCCATTACATGGTCCAAATCATTCTGAGAATCAAATCCAGTAAACAACTTCATTCGCTCTTTGTTTTAACCTCTGCTCTCTGGTTTTCGAGTGCACTGTGCACATGCGAGTTTGCTGTTTATGTCACTACATCTCTCTGAAGTGTCACTTCTGAATCTGGTTTCCATAGTAACCGCTGATTCTGTCATGCAAATATTTATGAAGTTCACCCTGAATAATAATGGGCTTGTAAATGAAGCGTGAAGCTTAAACTGAGCCTCTGTTTCTCTGCAGATGTTTGGTGAGTTTGAGCTGAATTCGGTGCAGAGCAATTCTCCACTGACGGCACGAGATACCATTCCTCAGCGGGACACTAAAACACTGCTCTGGACTTTGCTGATGAATGCATCACAATTCTCTGTTTTGCAATTGAAGTATGCATTAATAATTGGTTATCTATGTTATGCATTGTAAATATGAATATAAATAACATAAAGAGCATTTAAAATGGAACAGTTTGCGTGTGCCCTTGAGTGCAGGATCATCATGTCATCAATATTTCCCTGACGTTTTAATTGCATTTGCAAAGTGTATTTAGTCTTTTTTTAGGAGAGTGCTAGCATACAGAAAACTAACAGTGCAATGAAAAGCAACACTTTTACTGATGCATTTGTGCAGCATGGCATTGATGCACATTATGTGACGGTTGAGTTTGTGTCATCTTTAAATGAGTTTTACAATGTCACTGTATTTAGAGCAATGCACTTTATTTTGCAGGTTTAGTGCTTACTGTACGTGATGCTGAATCTAAATGAAAGCAACTATAAGATCAAAACCAGTATAAAGACCCAAGAGTCTGTGCACTACAGTGAGTTTTATCACGGGTGAGTGTGTTATAAAATGCTCTGTACTTTAAAGGATCCTTTCAGGGATTTTTTTGGGGTCTCTTCTGGAGTTTGACCTTTCCTGGTCACTCACTGCTTTCATTACATGGAGTAAAACACTGAAGAAAGAACGTTTGGTGAGTAAATGATGGAGTTTGTTTATATTCTTTTAAACTTTCCTTGTTCCTTGAAAGCTGTTTCTCAAATTTGAGACTCCACAACAATACTTGAACTCGTACGTTTCCTCTGGGAATCTCCTGTAATGGCAGCTTTTAATAATTAATAAAAAAAAAGAAAAGTAATTTAATTTTAGTCTATTAATTTCTGCTGTTTTTAACCAATGAATTTGCATGACTTTCCCAGTCGTTCATGATTTACTGCATAAGGATTAAAAATATTTTAATATAATTTTAAAACATTTAAATATTTATAAATACAATATGTCATCAATAGTGTATA
>NW_015549634.1:1009069-1014477 GCF_001515605.1 Sinocyclocheilus anshuiensis | reverse complement strand
ATTTCAACCCAATGAAATATTATGTATATTCATTATACAAATGCCCATAGTGTTTTATTGGGTAAGGATATATACATTGGCATAAAACAGTATATTAATGAATGTTTTATTCATTGAAGGTTTTATTAGTTTGCGTTTTCCAGATCTAAAAGTGTTTAAAAAGAGGCTCCCAGGTTTTTAATGATTATGGGAATCCTGGTTCTTTTTGAGAGAGTGAAATAAAATAGGAAGTCTTTGATTTGTAGTTATTTTAGCTGATTTTAATGCCTGTTGTGTCATGTTTGAAGTCGTCTTGAGGCCCCGTGATGAAGTGTTTTGTTGTTGCTGTCAGTCAGTGTCCAGCAGGAGGCGCTATAGTGTTAAAATGAGCCTCTGATATGGACTACAGACAGAAAGCTCTTCAGGTTTTTCTACGTCCTTGCATATGCGTCTTTACATTAAATTGTCCTCATTTGTAAGTCGCTTTTGGATAAAAGCATCTGCTAAATGACTAAATGTAAATAAAATCTGCCGATAAATAAACCCACACACACTTAGCATGCAGACAGAGCTGAATCTGCACCCGAAATCTCTCTCTCTCTCGTGTGTGTGTGTGTGTTAAAGGTCAGCACGATGTCTTCATCATCATCATCATCATCAGAGCACGAGAGTCTCCTGAGAGGATGAAGAAGAGAGAGACTCGCAGTCGCTCGTTTGTAAGTGAATGAGATTTGAGCTCAGATTCTCTTCTTGTCGCAGAAGAGCTGAGATTCATGCTAATGAAAGATGCTCATTTAAGTCAGCATCTTCAAAGACACTCTAATACTTCACATATTTGGAAAGAGTTCCACTAAAAATGCTTGTTTGCCAGGATGTAATTAGTGGCTCGTTATAAATGGACCAAATGCACCAATACATTCAGAACAAATGAGATCATGACTTTAATAAAGACACGACTGCATTACTGTAAGTGACAGAAGACTGAGGAAACAAGCTATGAATCTGCCTCTGAATTATATACACTTATTTATATATATATATATATACACATTATATATCACATTTTTAGCATTTAAAATACATAAAAAATTATAAAATGATCAAACATTTAAATAAAAAAAATATAATATTTTTCAAAAATATTTTAACTCAATTTCTATCCAATAAAATATAAAAATATTTTAGAACTTGGCATAGAAAAATGCTTATTCATTATACAGATGCATAACCTTTTGATTTTATGAATTAAAAATCTTTTTAACCAATGATTTGGCATGACTTCTCTAGTTGTTCATTATTTACTGCATAGAGATTAAAAATATTTTAAGAAAATAATTTTAATTTTTAATATTTTTTTTTAAAGCACGATATCATCTATATTATTCTATCCAATAGAATATTTTAGAACTTGGCATAGAAAAAAGTATAATAATTACACAGATGCATAGCGTTTTATGATTTTATTAATTTGTATGATTTATTTATTTTTTTTCAGAACTAGAAATCTTTTTTAACCAATGAGTTTGCATGACTTTTCCAGTTCGTTATTTACTGAATAAGGATACAAATATTTTAATAAAATAATTGTAATATTTTATTTTTACAATTTTTAAAAATGATATTTTTAATATCTTAAAAAAAAAAAAATACACTAAATTTCTATCCAATAAAAAATATTGTAGAGCTTAATTGGCATGAAATTTTATGTTCATTATACAAATGCCCAGCGTCTTAAGATTTTCCAGGTCTAAAAATTGATTGTGAGAATCCTGGTTCTTTTGAAGGGATGAACTAAAAAAAATAAGAAATAGATTAGATTTTTAGTTGTTTTCAGCTGATTTTAATGCTTGTTTTGTCGTATTTTAAATCATCATGTGATATTACATTAATTATTATGAATTATATTAAGAAAACACTAAGCAGTTCTGATCATGTCATGTTGTTTCTCTGCTGGTTAATTAGTGATTCACTCTCTCTTCCTTCAGTCGTTTCAGGGGACTTGACTGGAGATCTGGGACTAATGAGGTTCAGGTTCACTAATATGCACAGTATTATGAAGTGGGCTGGTTTTTGAGCAGGTCCTCTGAATGTGTGTGCTGGAATCATGACTCAGATCTGCTGAGTTTCTCCTCGTGGGACGCAGAAATCGCCTGAGAGGCGTCAGCGTTTCCCTCGACTCGCTGCTGATCACAGCATGAACAAAATAAAACGCCTCGCTTTTAGAAACACAGTTTACATGCAGATCTGTCTGACTGACTGGCTGCACGTGAATGCATCTCTCTCTTTTGTTGTTCTACACGGTTTGAATTATCAACATGCTGGGAAGAACAAAAGTACATCAAAGTGAAATTAGAAAATGCAAATGCGATATAAAGTTGTTAAATTTGTTTTCATTCTTTGCATTACACACACACACACACACTATATAAATTCACCATTCTGTAGTGATTTGACTATTTACACTTATAGTGTAAATACGTATGTGTATATTTAAATGTAATAATTAAAATATTACATTTAAATATGCACATATTTACACTACAAGTTAAAAACAACAACTGCATGAGTCGAGCTGTCAGCCGAGATCATTGTGGATATTAGATGATCAGGATTTTGCAGGTATGATTTCTTCTCCCATTGAGAGCACTCTCTCAGCTCGGGTCTTTATGTTATAGTTGAATGTAATGCACAGCAGAATTTCTCTTTCATCAGGAGCGATGGTGTCAGTGATTTTCATCATCTCCTCCAGGTTTGCAGTGAGCCGTATGAAGTAAATGATGTTCTTTCAGCTGAAAAATGCTGCCAACAGACGCTTTTATTTCATATCGAGAGGCAGTGAACTCCAACCTGATTTCACATCTTCCCACTCAATAAATGAGCGTTGAGTTAAGGCCGTGGGCTTCTTCTGCCTACCTGCAACCTCCAGCGCTCATTCACAGCGCTTCTGCAAACCTCAGTACATGAGTGTTTCTCGTTTATTATCTTCAGATGTCTTTGATGAAGTGCAAGCGCTTTATAGTCGCACATCATGTCACAGAAAATCCATTCACATCTGTTTCATTCTCAAAGAGCTGTTGAAGTCTGCTGGGTTGAAATATAATATTGTGGAATTATTGTCAATTAGTAAAAGATTAAATTAATAGCTTACATACATAAACCTTGCTGCTTTGCTTTTGTTGAACGCAATGCTTTCCTTATTTTCATGAGGTTATTCTTTTAATAACATCTCAATTGTCACGGCAATCAGGTTTATTTGAAATATACCTTCATTTGAAATGGGTTAAACTGTATCGATCGATATACTGCCAGCTGCAGAAGTGTTCTTTATGTCTGTTTCTTTAAATTCCATATCGATTTTCTGGGATCATAAATATGTTTAAATACAGTTTTCCAAACTGTACGTTTTGACACCTGGAAAGAGTTTGAATTACTAAATGGCCCAGATACATAAAAACAGGATTATTTGAAAATTCTGAGTTTATATCTCGTAATTCTGAGTTTATATCTCATAATTCTGAGTTTATATCTCGTAATTCTGAGTTTATCTCTCGTAATTCTGAGTTTATCTCTCGTAATTCTTGAGTTTATCTCTCGCAATTCTGAGTTTAAATCAAGAAAGTAACAAGAAGGTAAAATCTACACCAGTTAAATCACAATCCAAGACATCTCAAAGACCTCCTTATATGTGTTGTACAACCTTCACTGTTCATAGTCAGACAATAAAGTCTATCATCAATAAACACTGGCATGTACTGAGAGCTGATGACATTGGATATAGAATCTTCAAGGTGCCTCCACCTTTTTCATATTATAGGGGACGCAACATAGAGATCATCTAGTCAGTTCTGATACCTTCATTAAGGAGAACAAATATGTGACTTTGGATCATTCCACTGGCTTCTTCCCATGCAGGATTTGTTCAGCTTGTGAAAATGCAATTAAAACGGATTCTTTCACTAGCACCACCACTCAGAAAACATTCAAAATTAGAGAGACATCACTTGTTCATCATCTTTTGTTATTTATCTTATTTCATGCCCATGTGGTCTACAATAAATTGGCAAGAGTAATCGTCAATTAAAGACCCGCATCAACGAGCACAGGAGCTCTATTAAAAGGAAGGATATTCATTCTCCTGTAGCCAGACATTTTGCGGATGCTGACCATAAACTTAGTGATATGAGATTTACAGGTATTCAGAGATTGATCAGTTCAAGAAGAGGTGGTGATTCTAACAAAAGACTGTTACAATGTGAAGCTAAGTGGATCTATTATATGGACTGTGTATATCCGAAGGGATTAAATGAAGAACTTCAGTTGTCTTGTTTTTTATGAATTGTACTTTTGTTAACTCCAACAGACAACCATTATTCTCTAATTTGATGTAGATTATCCATTGCTTTACATATTATATTGTTTTCATCTCACTTGTGACTCTTCGATGTTTGAGTGTGCGGACTTTTTTCAAGCTCTTCACCTTTGGGAAACTTGTTTTGGTCTATGCACCTCAGTTGGATTATTTTGAAGGCGCGATGAGTCTCTGGCTGCTTGCCAGGTATTCAGTACCATGATAAATATAAAAGTATCATGGAATTACTGCTAATACTATTACTGTACCATGGTATCATCACAGAACTTTGTTGTAAGTTGTAAGGGTAATTCCTGTGGTACTGTGGTGGTACCATGGTAAAATGATGGTAAACGAGGGGGCATTTGACATAACAGGTGACATTTGTGTTCCTAAAAAAAGTCTTTGTTTATCAAAAAATACAATAAATATTATTACAATTTAAAATAACTGTTTGCTATGAATATACTTTAAAATCTATTTTTTTCCTATGATGGCAAATCATATTAGTATGTTTCTGAAGAATCATGTGATGCTGAAGATGATGCTGAAAATGTACCATATTTGATTATATTACAGTTTTACTGTATTTTTGATCAAATAAATGCAAGATTAGGACTTTTTTTCTAATAATTACCTTATTCATATCCTATAATGGTATAAGAATACCTTGAGATTAGGCTATTATGTTAAATGTCTAAAAATTGTGTTGTTGTTGTTGTTGTTATTATTATTATTTTACATTTTTAATCTAGTAGAAGACAGTTTTTCCTAAATGTCAACATTAGCTAATTGATGACAAATCGAATTGATCTGATCAAAAGTGACAGTAAAGATATTTACAATGTTACAAATTATTTCAAATAGGCTAAATACCGTTAATTGCACTTTGTTCATCACAGAATCCTGAAGAAATTAATCACAATCAGCATTAATTGATGAATTGGATTGCTTGAGGTCCGCAGCGGCTCTCTCTCTCTCTTTCTCTCTCACACACACACACACACACTCTCTCTCTCTCTCTCACACACTCTCTCTCTCTCACACACACACACACACACACACTCTCTCTCTCTCACAC
>NW_015549634.1:1006271-1008874 GCF_001515605.1 Sinocyclocheilus anshuiensis | reverse complement strand
CTCTCTCTCTCTCTCTCTCTCTCTCTCTTCAGTCCGGTCGTTGCGCGTCTCCTGAGCAGACATCAGACCGTCGCCTCGGTTCTCCGGTGTTTATTCGTGAGAAGCGGCTCATGATGCGAGGTTTATCCGTTCTTCAGCTGCTGCTCGTGACGCTGAGCGCGAGAGAAGCGCGGGAGATCGGTGGCGGGAATTTCCTGGAAGACGAGCAGCAGTGGCTCTCAACGGTCCACCGCTACAGCCGCACCGTCAAACACTGGAACCGCTTCAGAGACGTGAGTCATCGGTTTAAAATTACAACCGAACTCAACTAACGTACAACATTAAGGGTGTATTTCTAAATTCAGTTTTCTTTATCGAGAAATTAAAGTCTTGACTACAACAATGCTATTTAACGTTTCCTGACAGGAATTCGGTTCGTTGACCTGAAAGCGGGGCATGTTATCACAGTGAAAACCATATTGGCACTGTTTTGAAAATAGTTTTTGTGTGTGTGGCTGTGTGGAACAAATGCCAAAACGTGCGTATTTATTCAACCCGATCTCATGAACGTGCGTGTAAATAGTACGCCAAATACGAAAACTCGTGGTATTGATACGCAAAAATGGACTTTGGCGTGCATATGCTACGCGATGGGTAGGTTTAGGGTTGTGGGGTAGATGCGTATCATATGCACGCCAACAAATTTCGTATCATATGCACGTGAAAACTGCGTATTATATGCACGCCAAACACATGCGTATCATATGCACGCCAAAGTCCATTTTTGCGTATCAATACCACGAGTTTTCATTTTTATTTGGCGTATTATTATACGCATTTTCATGAGACCGGGCTCATTTATTATGTATTTTAGGCTGCCAGCCAGAACAATGTCAAACTGAAAACAATAAATCAGTTTATCATATTGAATTTTTGGGGACGATTTTATTTTTTCTTTCTTTTTTTTTGTTTTTTGGAATTTATCTGTCGAACAAGAATTTATATAGAATTTACATAGAGTTTATCTATGTTCACAAAGTCTTTTGTATCGTTATTATTTCTGTTGCAACCCTTAAAATGATCACAGAAGTACTGGAATACAAGATATAAACACTATTGTCTACAGTAGCGATCAAAATAGAATAAAGTGACGACGCTTCTAATAAAGATTGTAGTATCAATTACAACACAAGTGACTTAAAAAGAGATTAATTAAAAAGACGTTAATTCATTCAGGAATGAAACAAGTGAAGTCGTTATGAGCGAGTCATTGAATCATTTGTTCAACTTATTTCTTTAACATTTCGTTGAATATTGAATATATGTTATAAATAGACTGCAGCAATTTTTGCTAGAACCTCTAGTAAATTAGGCCTTACATGTTATTTTGTTTAGTTGTCTAATTTTTTTTTCCAGAATCATGGTGGGAGGAGAGTGATATTTAAAAAAAATAAAGTTGGTCATTTATCCACATGTAATGTAAACAAGTAAATAACTTTAATTTCAGATAAAGCATCAAAGATGTGGTCCGTGAGGTTCAGTATCGAGAACATATGAATTATTTTGTGCCAAATATTCTGCAAATACATTTACATATTTATGTGCTTAATAAAAATACCCTCCATTTGTACTTTTAAATGCTGATGTAGCATAAAACTATTATTTTTAGTTTTTAATGTTTTTTAAAAGGAAAACATTTTTAATATGAACTCTTTATTGTCTATAACATGCAAATAATTATCCAGTAGTTATTTGCGACCAGAATTTAAATGTCAGTGCATCTCTAACTTTAACCAATAGAATTACATGTATAGTTTTCATCAGGGTTGTTATCGTTAACTAAAACTAAAACCATTAAAAAAAAGTTTTTGTTACGTGAAAAAAAAATACACAAAAAAACCTATTTCAGCTAATTTTTCATTTTCGTTTCAGTTGAAGTACTAAAATATTTAAAACTAAATAAACTAATTAGTAAAAATTAAAATTAATGACAATAACACTGTATGAAGATCACCTCAACATCATTCAAGATGATAACCTCAATTCAGTATATGAAAAATGGCAGGAAATAGATACAGATAATGTATGTTAATAAACATACTGAATTTATGAGCTGTTATTCTGAAAATGATTTTTTCGCCAGAGCAGCAAGGAAACATTCCCTGCTCTTTTCCACACATAATATCAGCTCATCTCCATCACGCTGTTTAGGAAGAAAGCTGGTGAGAAATGACAGCTGAAGTCTCGTCTGCTCCCCGAGGCTCTGCTGTCTGGATGAGTTAGTGCTACAGAGACAGACATTGTGTGTTTTGTGTTTATTTATTTGAGAGAAAGACCGCTTGGGAACCGTCCGTTAGCGCAGGACTGACTCAGGTGACAGAGATTGTGTGTGCGTGTTTTTAGAGCAAGAGTTTTGGTTTAGGCTGCGCAGTTGGTCTCAGTTAACCTCATCAGGGTAGTAGTAGGGCTGTCAAAATGGCTGAAAAACTAAATTTGAACTATATTCGAATTTAAAATGCATAATTTCAGTTAGGGTAAAGAACAGCTTTTGGCTTCTCTTCTGAGGCCACAAGAGGGCGCATCGAGCAAAATATTACTAATGCACGTTTATTCAAAGCATAAGA
>NW_015549634.1:991353-1006079 GCF_001515605.1 Sinocyclocheilus anshuiensis | reverse complement strand
ATGTTTATAAACCAATTATAATTAATTAAGTTGCTTAAACAACTATAAACAAAACAGCATCATGTTTGTATGCGTAGTTTAATACAAAGGACCGAAAGCCAATCACACAGAGTAGCCTACATTTTTCATTTAAAGGTGCCATAGAATGGAAAACTGTATTTACCTTGGCATCCGCCCATGTACATAAGATTTCACTTACCACATAAACAGAGTAAGGAGAGATGACTGAGGATGATGGCGAATGATTTACAGATCCTGAGCACCGCTGACAAGCATCTGATCTTGTAAAATGTGTTAAGTACTGCCGCTGTAGTTTACACAACACGTGCGATCGCAAATCTCGAAAGTGAAAGTGAAAAGCCATCGTGCAAAGCAGCTTCAGTGCCCCGCATATTAATAGCGGCTCCCTGATGGCCGTATTTTATATACAGTATAATTACCCAACGATATAACTGCGAGAGACCGTATTGAAATATATATTTTCCCTGTGTTTCCTTCCTGCTGTGTGAGCTACTGAAATGAGCCGCACTGTGAAGCAGCCAATCAGAGCAGAGCTCAACATTGAGCCGCACTGTGAAACAACCAATCAGAGCAGAGCTCAACATTATTATTCATGACCCTTCCAAATAAGGCAAAAACAGACCATTTCATTCTAGGGACAAATCCTAGGGTTGTAAATGGACATGTAAAACCGTTTCTGGAGATTTTTTGCCCTTAACTAAGCCACATACGTTCTTATGTAGATATCAGAGAACAATTTAAAATATTGTATCAATGCATTCTATGGCACCTTTAAAAACACGAGTTGCAGTGGGGTGGGAAAAACCCCCCGCCATAAAGTCTCGAGATATGTTTTTTCAAAGTTAAACTTGCATTAATTTTACATGGCTTTCTAAACATGCGGCTCTTTTGTGCGAGACGCGAATGCAACGGTGATAGATGTCCCTCTAGAAAATGCGCGAAATATGCGTTCTGTGTGAACGGCTTGGCTTTAGTTTTGACGTAAACAAGATCTTCTCCGCATTGATGTTCTCTTTTCCTGCAATATTTTTAATGAGCAATGCAGCAGCGCCGCATCTAGTGGCTTCAACTGGGTAGGCTAAAAAACATTATAATGCAACGACATTTACATCGTCATCGCGTCTCGTGCGCCACTGGTAAGGCTGTCTGACGCACACCTAAAATTCGAATGCAACGGTTTTGCATTAGAATGTGGATTTTTATTTTAAATTCGATGAATATTCGAAATTCAAAATGTTTTTTGACAGCCCTTTTTAGTAGTGATTGGTTAACTGAAGGACTGCGTTATGGTTCTGGCATCGACACAGCACACTATGGGTTTTATGGTCTTGTTTGGGTCCATGCTTGTCTAAAATCAAAAATCTAACTAATTTCTGACTCATTATTCTGTTGGTTTCTTTAGTATAGTTGCTAAACACCATTTAAATCTTAAAGAGCCAGTATATGACAGTATATGAAACAAACCTGAAATTGTGCTCACCCTCAGGCCATCAAAGATTAGGATGAGTTTGTTTCTTCATCAGGTTTGTAGAAATGTAGCATTGCATCAGTGTCTCAGCAATGGATGCTCTGCAGTGAATGGGTGCCGTCAGAATGAGAGTCTAAACAGCTGATAAAAACATCACAATAATCCACAAGTAATCCACAGCACTCCAGTCCATCAGTTAACATCTGGAGAAGACAGAAGAAAGAAAGAAACTAATCTCTGATGGCCTGAGGGTGAGCACAATTTCAGCAAATGTTCATTGTTGGGTTAACCACTCGTTTGCATGTTTATGATCTTCATCGAGCATATTTACCTTTGAACTAACTTGTGATCAAATACCAAAACACAAAGTTAAAGTGACAAAGATACAAGACGGCTCATTTGTTTTGCTTCCTAAAATACTATCTGTCACTTTGGAGTGACAACAAAATGTTGGCGCATGATGAATGATTTGTGAATAAATGAATCTCGAGTCTTTCTCAACAACTTTAACGCTGGGCAGAGGTAAAAACTGGAGTGTTATAATGTAAATTATGAGCTGATGCATTGTGATACAGTTGTCACACTTGCCATATGCCAGTCTAGAGAGACGTGTGTGTGTGTGTGTGTGTGTGTGTGTGTGATTAATGCTTCTGTGTGACATGTTTATTCACACTCCTAACACTGTAAACGCAGTCTATTAGCCTCATGCTACTCTTCTTTACAGTAGTAATCATGTGCTTCACTCCGGTGCTTCTTGTCTCATTGTATTTGTTAGTACAGGCTGCACTACAATATGCACTTCCAAAAGACTAGTCACAGCTGAGGATGAGTTATTGAACACATGGGCATGTTGTGTTTTACTTTTTGAAATGTTACTGTCCGGGTTCAAAATGAAGTTTTTGCCACACTGCCATTAGTGGGAGAATTAAGTATTTCTTACCAGCCATACAACTGTATTTTGCATGTTCTTTATTCATGCATTTATCTTACAGTTAAGTGATTGAGCTGTTTTTTTCCGTGCAACACTCTGCAGATGTAAAAGATCTGTCACAAAACATGTTATATCTTACATTGTTGTTTTGTTATGTGAAGTTGTTTTATGATATGTTGTTTTGTTTCATTGTGCTGTTTTATGTTACGTTTTGTTTTGTAATGCTGTTTCATGTTACATTATATTTGTTCTTTTATGCTGTTTTGTTTTGTTATACTGTTTTGTTACATTGTTTTATATCACATTGTTTTGTTATATTTAATGTTGTTTAATGTTATGCTATTTTGTTACGTTATGTTGTTTTGTTATATTTTATGTTGTTTTATGATATGTCTTGTTGTGCTGTTTTATGTTGTTGTTTTATGTTTTGTTCCTTTATATTTTGATATATGTTGTTTTTTAATGTTATGTAGTTTTGTTATATTGTTTTTTTTTTTTGTTTAACATTATGTTATTAATATATTTTTATTTTAAAGGTATATGAGGAATTAACCCTCATGTGTCACCACATGGATGTATGAAGAATAAAAACTTCAGGCATTCTAGATAAGCTTTTTTATTTTAATTTCAAGTAGATTGTAATGTGGGGTTTGGGTTTTGGGTTTTGTTTCATGTTCATGTTTTCATGTCTTTTATTTTGTAATTGTTTCACCCTGTTAGTGTCATGCTTCCCTTGCCCTCATGTATCTCTGCCTTGTGTATGTGTCATGTTCTGATTGGTTGTCTTAGTCATGTGTCTTGTTTCCCATTGGTTTGTTCTCGTCGTGTGACCCTCTTGTTTGCTATAAGTAGCCATCATTTTGCTATAGTCTTGGTCATGTATTTGATGTTGTAACCTGCTGTCGGTGAGTCTAGTCTGTTTGTGCCTCGTCAGATCTGTTCATGCAAAGTCAAGTCAAGTCAAGTCTGTGTATCTTGTTTGGGTTATGTTTGGATGTTTGGATCACTGTAAATAAAACTGCACTTGGGTTCTCACTACGCTCGCCTTCAGTGGATGAATCGTTACATAGATTTAGTTGATTTGAACAACACATGTCTCTTACATGAGTGACAGTCAGATGTTATTCTTACAGTTTGATTTACACCATGTAATATTGCAGGTTTTTGTGAGTAATTGTTTTATTTACTCTACAAGCCAAAGCCAGCTTGATTTGCATTTTGTGCATTTTTGCTGCATGCTCATTTTGGACCCTGTGTAGTGTGTACTATACTATATTATACCATACTAGAAATGCAACCGTATTTTGAAATCTGTCTGCTTCAGGTGATTCACTGAGCAAAAAAGTTGACTCCGTAAGCAGCTGACTGATGCTCTTGTCACGTTATCTCCTGGGTTTGCATAATGTGATGCAAATCTCAAACTTCAGAACAGATTCCAGCACAATTAGCTGCAGCTGCTGAAGGGAAGCGTGACTCAAACGTTACGGCCCGGACTGAGTAATATCTGTGCACTGAAGCAGTGATTGATTAATAGCTCTGCAGCGCGGCATCGTTGTTATTAATAACAGCACTGTTCCTGAGACAGTAGTTAGGAAAGCAGCATCTCATCACGATCAATTATGCCAAGAAGAATCGTGTTATCTTGCAGTCATGTTTCAGACAGATTTCTTGACTGATAATGTCTTGCACAGATGGTTGTTTCGCAGAAAAATATGGGGAATATGCTGAGTGATTCGTTGCAACTGCTGTTAATAAATTAGATGAAGGGTGTTTTGTTGCGTGTAACTGTTTAATTCATGGTGTAAAATAAATACTAGAGAGCTGATTTAGACTATTTTGTTTGTAAATGAGTTTTTGAATGATAATATTGCGGCAAGTTGAGGGAACTAGTTGATTGAGTTTACAGGTAATCTGCTCTTCTGAACCAGACCCTATTTTGCTTCTGTAATGTGCCTTATTTTTGAGTGAAACAGGAAAACATTTAGTTTGAGAATTATTTAATTTAGAAGCAATTGATTGGATGAAGATAAACAGTGACAGGCTTTCTGCTGGTCTTTAAAAAAAACTCTTAATTCACCCTTCCAAGGCCTAAAAAGGTCTTGAATCAAAGTCTTAAATTCATAAAATCATGGCTTTAAATGTTGCATGCACTGGAAAAAAAAAAAAGAATATCTTCCTCAGTATTTTTGTCTTATCAATATAAATCTATATCATGACACATTTACTTGAATAACATAAAATAAGTCTTGTTTTATGAGAAATTGTTCAAAAGTAAGTGAGTTTGATAAAACAAAAACAAATATCTGTCAATGTGGAATGAGAACTTTTCTTTAAATCTATTTGATTTTTCTGAGCCCACTGGCAAATATTGTTGTTTTAATCAAACTCATTTCATTTTGCTCAATTTCTCATAAAACAAGACTTATTTTATGTCACTTTGCTTCTGAAGTAAATTTTTTTTTAAACACTGTTTATCACGTTTTTACAATAAAATTTACAGTGCAAAATACAAATTAGCCTGAACAGATCTTCCCATATAACTCTACAACATAACCCTTAATCTCCATTCCATAGTGCCACAAGTTTGCTGATAGAAGACATTTTGAGACCATATATTGACATACTGTATTCTTTCAATTTTTCTTTTAGTCTTGCAGAGATCTTAGAAAGTCTTACATTTTCCTTTATCAACCTGCAGAAACCTGGATGAATCTTTTGGGTTAGTATTGCTCATTCGTTAGCCTCTTTGAAGAAAAGCATCTGCTAAATAAATATGAATGTAAATGCAACAAACCGGAAAATTGCAAAATTGAGTTTGAATTGGAATGTAATTCATGCAATCGTACTTTTTAACTAGAAAAGTTTGACAAGATAATCTTTGAAAGCTGACTTGGCAAAGGCTTGTTTGAAAGTTTTTCAAGGTCTGTAAATGCCATCAGTGTGTTGTGGCCAATTCAGATTCCAACTTATGAATTGAGAGAGAGCCGATTTAATTGTTGTGGTATATGAAAGAGAAAAGAAGGTCAGTGCAAGCAGAAAAGCATGCTGGAATCACACTGATAGAGACACAAGTTTCTGTGTCTCTGCGTCAGACCTCACAGAAGGTGTTGAAGTCTGTGCTCTTGGGTTTTGTGTGTTAATGAGAATCTCGACTGCTAAAGTGAGTAATTACTTAAAGCCTGATTGTCTTTTTATGTTTGCTGAATCAGTTATGATGAGAGAACCTTATTTTGGGATCACGTTTCTCTTTGTGTCCTCATAATCTGCTGGCGTGTCCTAATCGTGTTTATGAATGTTTTACAAACTGATATCCCTGCTCAGAAGATCAGCACATGTTGTGTTCTTCTGTTTACTGCTAATAACTGCTCTGATGCTGTAGGACCTGTTGATTGGCTCTCTGTAAGATTTAACCCTGGTTATCCTGGTCCCAAAAGTAGACGTGGTGACAGAATGTCATTTAGTGACACAACCAGTAAAAACTAGGCTGGCCTCATCCACGATGAAATATCAGTGATGTTTTGTAGTATGTTTCAGTTAAAAATGACCCTGGATTAATGTTTTGCCCATATGTGGTAAGCGGTTCAGGAAGTGGGTGTGGCTTGAGCTCTGCTGTGTGTAAGTGTCCTCCTCAAAGCTTTACTGGTAACGGGGTTTATTTTACATTCAGGGCACATTATCGACAAAAGAACAGAAATCTTGTAGCTGTCAGAGACAGTGGATAGCATTGTCTTATCTTTTAGTTATGGCAACCATAAGGCTATCTCAAGTGTTGCTATTTTTTTTTTAATGGCATCACTTTATAATAAGGTCCAAATGCATGCATTAACTAGCTGTACGTTTGTTACAGTATTTATTAACCTTTATTAATGTCAGTTAATAACTAGTTCATGTTAGCTGAGGTTCATTTAATATTAACAGATGCAGCTTTTGGATTTAATAATGTATTAGCCCTGTATCTTGACATAAATAATAGTCCATCAAATAACATTTTTTGTTATTTCTTTATAACGGTACAGCATGATACTGACATAAAATGATATAAATATCAGTCGTTGTCGCTCTATATCTCCAATAATATGAGATTGAAATGATCCAAACATATAATGCAATCCAATGCTGATCGAGAGCTGAAGAAATAAAGATGTGAGATGTTCTGGAGGCTTGTGAAGATCATTCCTCCGCTGAGGAACAGTGAAGTAAAGCGTAAAGCTTCTGGAAACAAACGCTCCTCAAAAGATCCTGAGGATCAGATTTGAGATGCACTGATTTTTCTAAAACATAACTGATGGAGAATCAAGTAAAGCCGAGCTGCTTCAGTCCAGTTCATCTGGAAATATTACTAACAATTGCAAAGTTAAAAGTGATTCATATTTTGCTGTCAAACAGACTGTATTTTATTTATTCAGAGGCGAACTCGTGTTCTCATTAGATCTACAGCATGCCGGTTTGTTCAGGAAGTTAATGTGGATGTAAATGCATAAACTCTTGCTTCATGGCTGCCATGGTGGTGTTTAATTCTTAATGATGCATCTGCTCTCAGCACCTGGCCTTTAAAATTTCATCATCAGGAGCCTTTCACCCGTCTGCAGCTCTCAGAAACGCTGTATAAAACCGGCACACATACTGAAGGGGACATAGAGGAGTTGAGCCGCAAGCCGTGTTTGTCCTTCTGCATATGCTTGCAGTCAGACAGCAGGGGATTGTGGGTAATTGCTATCGCTCAGGGCGACGTGGCCAATGCGTCTGCCCTCCACTGCCCACATGTTTGCTGCACTGACGCAGGTTAAAGGACATTTTAAAAGGGACGCGTCCTGGTTTCAAAAGACAGTATAGGTAATGCACATTAAAGCAAGTTTTTGGCATTTTTATGCACATTTTATGCCTGTTATTTAATTAATTTAGGCTGTAACAAAGTATTCAGTCAAATAAACAATGTAACACTAAGGCATCTGTCAGGGTTTGGTTGGATGATGAAAAACGTGTCTAAACGACAGGCGCTTGAAAAGTAAGATGAATTTACGACGTCAGCTGAAAAGAAAGTTCTTTCAGAAATTAAATAGATTGTTACATTTTGATTAAAGATTATGCATGTTATTTCATATCAATGCATGTTTTTTTTTAAATGATGTATTGAATCATTCATTGTAAGTTCAGAAACATGAGTTTAGAAAATTAATAGGATAAGTTTTAACTTCATGCCAACTTTAACAACTTAATTAATCTTTTTTTCCAGTTTTGCTACTTTTTTTTTAAACCAAGTCCGTTATATTGTTTTCAGTCCAGTTTTACATACACCTTAAAAAAAGGAGGCGTAAAACAACTTTCACTCAGAAATTTAGTAAATTTCACAACTTATTGCAATTAAATGAATTATTAATATTTTTTAATTAAAATGAAAAGAAACAGCAAGTAACACATTGAATTAAATGTTTTTGTTAAACATTTGTTAACATTATTTAACTTCATTAGTTAACATGACTAACAATTAAAACATTTACAGCTTTTATTAATCTGAATGATAATTTCAGCATTTATTTATACATTTTTAAAATCAAAAGTTGTCTCTGTTAACCTTAATGCACTATTTACTAACACAACCATTTTTAGCATTAACACAGGTTAATAAATGCTATAAAATATATATTGTTCATTATTAGTTTGTGTTAGCTAATGCAATAACTAATGTATAAAATGAGACCTTATGTAAAGTGTTATTATATTTTCTTGTAAAATGTCTTTTAGGGCTGCACGATAAATCGCATGCGATAGTCATGCGCATCTCGTCAGTAAAGCCAGTTCTATAATCAGTAGTAAATCTCCATCACGTGCTTTCAGATGGAGCAGCATTTACTACACAGAGCCGTAGTTCACTGACAAGCTACGCAAAAAAATCATATCAAATATCATTGATATTATGAAATCGTGCTGCGATAAAGTTGTTTGCGTAGCTTCTCAGTGAACTACGGCTCTGTGTAGTAAATGCTGCTCCATCTGAAAGCATGTGAAAATACCACATTTAATAACATGTTTTTACTCAACTCACTTCATAACGTCAGTCGAGTGTTGAAATAAATCCTTCTGTGAGATGATGTGGCTTCTCACACAGAATAAGACACGCAACATATTTCTGTTCTAAGCAGTGATAAAGGCATTGCATTATTATATAATTTATTATAAGGGAAATTATAATTAGAAGAACTCAGATAAATTAAATCTGATAAATTAAAGTTAAATCTTCTGTTTATTCAGCTGCAGTGATAGGGATTTACTGGATTTCTTTTGCGGGGCGTGTTTGGAGTTTCTCTGGCATTCGGATGGAGATTTACTACTGATCACAGAACCGTGCTTCACTGACAAGATGCATGCATGAATATCGCAGCTTTTGCCTAATATCGATTGCAATTTATCGTGCAGCCCTAATGTCTTTGTTTTATTTAACTTAAGAAAATATGTTTTTTACAGTATACATATGCAGTTTCCAGTGAGTTTTTCAAGAGAAAATGTACAAATGTAGTTGTCATTACACTTCAGGATTGTATAGCAGGAAGTCATGTCACTGTGCTTGTTGATTTTTATTATGTTCGTGCATAGAGACGGGTTATTGTTAGTTGAAATGCACCATTTAGTAAGCAATGGATAGTAAATGCACACACACATACACACTATGATTCACATCAGTTTGTCAACACACATTAGCATAATGTCACACACACTCTCAGATTCATGCATATGCAAGAAATAGCTTTGCTTTTCAGCAGCCAGATTTGTGTGTGTGTGTGTGTCAGCTTGTTAATATTTCCAGAGACAGACAGTAATAGTTACGCATATATCTGGCATATTGGCTCTCAGAACCAGAAATATAATGCAAGTGCAAAAACATACTGGATATATAGCTATGTTTGGCAATGCATTGTTAGTATGTGGTCCTGTTGAACATGCTTTAAGGAATAGTTCACCCAAAAATTACAATTAGCTGAAAATATATTCATCTTCAGGCCTGAAGATGAATATGTTTTCAGCAAGTTGGTTGCAAACCTCAGTATTCTTGCCGTTAAAACAGTGTTATTATTCAGGTAGAGGGATATAAACATGTCAGTAGTTTAACTTACTTTAAACAGACTTGTAGCAAGACATTCACATCTCCGAGTAAAGGAGTTTTTTTTAGTCAGATCTGATAGGATGTCAACATGTGGTGGATTATTTCACAGTCTTTTCACTGGAGCGAGCCGCTGTTCTTTTGACAGTGAAAGCCGTTCTTGTGGGTTTTTGTGAGCAGTGTATAACCGCGGTCTCATGCGGTGAAGCATTTTGTGTAGCGTTCAGATCTGAAAGTCTTCATTTGAAACCCTTCTCGGGCGTCAGATCGGCTTTCAGATAGCTGGGAATAATTTAAGGCGGCGATATGATCTCAGACTGAAGTCGTGAGACACAGATGGATCTCCAGGTATTGTGTCTTTTGAAGAATCGTAAATCACGCCTGATGTGAGCGCGTGGCTTCAGAATATCAAACCTAATAACGGAGCGCTTCTACCTTTCTCCTGGAAGTCTTTTAAATTCAGGTCTTCTCTGATACAGCGGGTTCAGGAAGTCTTTGTGTTTTATGTGTTAGAGGTAAAGACACGTTACCCTCAGGATGAGGCTGCTTCAGTGCCTTTGAAATAAAAATGTTGTTTGTTCTCATTTAAATGATTTAGTTTGATGTTTGTTCTACAGTCATTGAAGGGAAAGTGTTGGACAAGCAGAGCCAGTGCAGGGCTCCAGACGAATTCTTCCCACTGGTCGCTCCTTTGTGATATGTGACCCTGGAGCACAAAACCAGTCTTAAGTCTTATAGCCAAAAATACATTGTATGGGTCAAAATTATAAATTTTTCTTTTATGCCAAAAATCATTGGGATATTCAGTGAAGATGATGTTCCATGAAGATATTTTGTAAATTTCCTACCGTAAATATATCAAATCAAAAATTAAGTTTAGTAATATGCATGGCCAAGAACTTCATTTGGACAACTTTAAAGATGATTTTCTCAATATTTAGATTTTTTTTGCACCCTCAGATTCCAGATTTTCAAATAGTTGTATCTCAGCCAAATATTGTCCTATCATAACAAACCATACATCAATGGAAAGATTATTTATTCAGCTTTCAGATCTTGTATAAATCTCAATTTTGAAAAATTTACACTTCAGACTGGTTTTGTGCTCCAGGGTCACATATATTGAACTCGGAGAGAAGAAACGTATAAAATATCCCAGAAAACATGGTATATGGCATCTCTAGCATTTGCATTGGTCGAAGTGTTAAATTAGTGGTGCATTATGATGGAAAAAGTTCTTAAATGTAATGAGCATGTTTGTTGGTGGGCAAAAAAAAAGCCTCTAAGACTAGCTTGCTCTATTCTTTTTTTCTATTCTGTTTTCTTTTAATTTATTATATAATAAAAAAAACAACCTTGCTACATGTACTGCGTTAGGCTAACTGAGACTTGTCATAGCACTTGCAATCATTGCTCTCTTGTTCATTTTGATTGCGTCCATTGTCCTAATTTGTAAGTCGCTTTGGATAAAAGCGTCTGCTAAATGCATTGAAAATTAAATTTGTGATCTTGTTGTCACGTTTTACAAGAAAAGATAATTGTCTGTTTTGCTTACATAGCTACATCTACACACCTTTCACTTTTTAAGACTGAAACAAAAGATGGATTCATTGTTATTCTTAATTAAAAAGCACAACAACAATAAAACAGTAAGATACAATGACAAACTAGCTTACAAAACGTTTATTAACAAAAACGAATAAGACGAGGCTTGGCATACGCCACATGCTGTATTATGTAGTAATAATAAAAGAGAGCCTCCATAGCATAACGTGAGGTAAACAGCAAAGATAACAAGCTTTTCAAAATGAAAACAAAAAGAAAAGTAAAACTAAACTTGCTGTCGGTGACGGCGCTTGCATGTTTTTCCCTACAAGAATACCAACATGTTCACCTTCTCTGGTTTAAGAAGCGGTCTCTTACTTTGCTTTAGCTTGAAAACCATCCATCGTTTCCTCAATATTCGCGTCAATTTTGCTGCGCGCACCTTCGCTCTCCATTACTATTAAACTGTGAGGGAATATTTAGATCGGGTGGCGTCTGGTTATTTGTTAATCTAGCCACTGTGCTAAATAAAAATTTATTTCGTATTTCTTATGTTTTAAATAGTGCTGTCAAGTAATTTTTTAAATTTTTTTTATTCTAATTAATTACATAATGTGCCAATCAATTAATAAAATTAATCTCAAATTAATAGAATGAATTAATAAACATGCACATCATGTGCCGATTAATTAAAGATAACGTTTTTATTAAAGATAATAGTTGTTAATTTAGAAAAAAACACTGAATAGACATTGCAAAAAAGTAGCTTTAGAAATAAATTATTTTAATTCAACATACAAAAATACAAATAAATAGGCTAGTGAAATATAAAATTAATTTTAAAAAAGAAACAATACTCTAAATATAAAACTAAAAGCGCCAGTAGGTGGAGACAAATCCTTGTCTTAAAAAGTGAATGATTCAGTCATTCATTCAATCGATTCGTTCAAACGGCTGATTCATTCAGAAACGAAGCAAGTGACTGCTGTCTTTATGAATGGCTCACTGAATCATTGATTCAGTCGATTCGTTTACTCACTGAATCATCGATTCAGTCGATTCGTTTAAAAACGTGGATTTGATCAACAGTTCTCCTTATTTTTGTTGGCGAAATTACTGACAATGTGTCTAAAATGTAATTATTCACACCTTATCTTCATTATAGTAACACGTGCAACTTTCACGCGCATCTGACTAGCATTACCACACGCTTGTATTTTAGTGTTGCTGTTAATGTTGTGGTTATTTTAGCAAATGGTTTTCTCCGTAAATTCAGTTCAGCAGCATTAAGTTGAAGAGGGTAAACTTGATCTCTCTACTGAATCTGCACATGCATTTCAGGTGTTCTTGCTCCGTCCAAGCAATAAATGCACGTCTTTGAATGAGCGCTGTAGCGTATTCTTCAACCGCTCAGGTACTGTCAATACGACCCATTTCAGGGGCTGCCAAAATTACATTTTTAAAATCAGTCAGAGCTATAGAAATATATATTAATATTTACAATTATGCGTAGGCTAGCCTACTTTCTATCCGTCAGTAAACGCAAGTCCTAATGCATCATTTGTATTATCAACGTGAATTTTGAACTCTCCGACAATTAGCGCTTTATCAACAGTAACCAATAGGTCTGAGAGGAAATCTGCAAATTCTTTTAGGAAATCTATACACAGCGGTCTATACACAGTAGCCAGAGCAAGAGATACGATACATTTCTTTTGCATATCTGACAGTGTAACATTAATTGGAAGTTATTTTTTAAAGTCTAATAAATGTTCCAATTAATAGCTCTCAGTTATACTGTAACGTTGAATGGCTACAGTCAGTGGTTAAATATTACAATTTCATAGAGACATCAGTAGTATTGGTATCAGTGATACTGGCCTTCAGGCATAAAAAAAGATGCCATTAATATACTGTCTTTATGTTGTTTGTACATGAATTTGAAGATTGAATGCGAAGCTATTGCGATATAAAAGTGTATTTAAAAGTTAATGCAATATAAATTATTTTCTAGGTGGGATTAATCGCGATTAATTTAAGAATGCGATTTATTATTTTTTTTAAATCGATTGACAGCACTAATATCTATTTTTTTTATATTTATTTTTTTCTGTTTAGATTTTTGGGTTAACGTGGCAGAACAACTTTGTATATAGATTTGTATGTCGTATGATTGCCTGATTACATGATTATGTTTAGTTCTGTGAGTGGCGTGTAGTTTTGATCTTTTGCATTTTTGCATTTTAATCCTATTTTGTGTAAAACGTGAAGATTCGTGTTTTTGGTGCTTGAAACCCTGACTAACATTATACAGTAAGTGGGAGCCAGGGAAAAATCCATCCTGTGAAAGTAGTGAAATGTCATAGTTGCTCTTGCTAACTGATTATTCCTGGTTCAGACTGTATGTGAATGGTGATGATGATCTGCAGTACATCAGCAGGATCTTCTGCACAGTGACTGTAGTTGGGTTTTCTAGTCTCTTGTTCCTGTGGAGCGAATCTAAAAGTGCAGCTGGCAGCTTCAGACTGTGATGTCGATTTATTCTGGCCACATGATAAGAGCTGCAGGCTGGAGGTTGTATGGATTCTGCCCAGGAGGAGTCAAACATGCACTCGACTGAAGAAAACGTCCAGTTTCATGGTGCTCGTATGGCTGGACTGATATGAAACCGCAGTTTGGGAAGAGCCTTAATGCATTTCTGACAGGATGCGGTGGCAGGTCTTTTATTTCTCTGGCCGTGTCTGTCAGTAAATGGGTGAGAGTGCATAGAGAAAGAAAATAGAGATGGGGAAAGTGAGTGAAAAACTCTGCAGTGGCATTTGTGACAGTGTTTCAGAAAGGGATGCAATGCACACTTATACTCTGTTCTAAAACACAGTGTGCCGCCTATATAGACAGCATTTTAAAGCATGTCAGGACACTGTTCCAAAAGATTCTTTTCAACTTTTTGTTAAAGTGCATTACAATGCACAAGCATGCTTGTGATGTTGCTTTAGAATTTGGCCAAACTCTGATTTTTTTTTTTAGACTTATTTCAGTCAAACTCTAAGGCAGCGTCACATATAAGCTTGTGCATTGCATTCCTGTAGCTCAAGCAGTAGATCATGGTGCTTGCAACACCAAGGTCGTGGGTTCAATTCCCAGGGAATGCATGCACTGATCAAACATATACCTTAAAGGCAATAAAATTCATTTTTGGATAAAAGCGTCTGCCAAATGCATAAATGTAAAACAGGGTTATTATAGTTAACTAAAACTGAAATTAAAACCTAAAATAAAATACTAATAAAAAATGATAAAAATTTAAACCTAAAATTAACAAATTAAAAAATTAAATTCTAATCTAAAATGAAAACATTTTCATTACTCGAAATAAATGATAAATCTTAACTGAAAAAAATATTTTGCCAGGGCAGTATCTCATTTTAATTTAGTTGAACTTGATGTAAAAAAAATCATAAAAGCTATATAGACAAAAAACTACTGAAAATGACAATGACACACAAAAAATAACAAATTGAAATGAAAATGGAAAATAAAAAGTGATTCAAAATATGAATACAAACTATAATAGCATCTCAGTAATACTAAAATAACACTGATGTAAATTGTAATGCATTGCAAAATGCTCTATAAAAGTGGAGGAAGTTCTTACAAAGTAGTTT
>NW_015549634.1:978430-991343 GCF_001515605.1 Sinocyclocheilus anshuiensis | reverse complement strand
TTTCTTATTAGTGTTTCACAAATTAATTATTGACTTCTGAGGTTGTAATTGATTTAGGATGCTGTCTATGTTAGACTCACTTGATGTCGGAGCAGAGCGCAGAGCTAATCACGCAAAAGCGGCGATGAAAATATGATTTTCTCTGCGAATGAAACCACAACAAAAGTGTTACTGCAGAGAGCAGCGTTTGGGGAGAACTTCTCAGATCACAGGCTGACAGGCAGAGAGGCTCTTTTGAGTCTTGAAGAGTGACATGCAGCATCTCACTGCAGCACTGCGTTCTGTGGACGAGGCTTCATTACTGGAGCTGCTGGGTCATCGGCCCGTCACTCGTCAGTTAATCTTTAAATCATCAACGAGGAAATCCTACCCATTTAAACAGATCATTCAGTTTTTTAAGTTTCAAACCTTCTGCTTGGGACTCTGAAAAACAAAAAACATTTAGATGTATGTAGTTGCATTGAATATTATGCTTCCATCTATTTGGATTACACAGTTTTAACCCAAACACAATAATAAACATGCATATTTGTCATGCATATTGTAATAGATTTCTGTAATAGCACTAATAAACTGAATGTGGTTAAAATTCACACTAATCAGGTTTATGTTTATCATCAAATTAATCCAGTTTGCTTCAATATAATTTTATTTTAACTGAATATCGTTTGTTTAACAGCTAGACATATTTTAAGCATATTCATTATTTTTTAACTGAACGAAATACATATTTATAAAAATATATATTTATTGAACCGATTTGTGCTGATTCTAAACGAGTAAAATACATGCATTTTGAAAATATGATTATTTAAATAAAATCAATGACAAATGTCTGACAAAATCATGCATCACTTTAAGCTTATTAGTTTGTTAAAACTGTGTAATCCAAATAACATATAATAATGAGTAAATGACAATTTTCATATTTGATTGTATGATTCCTTAAAGTATTGTGAGATTTTATTTTAGCTGACTTCAGAGTTGTAGTTCCAATAGAAATTTTATATGCTATATATATATATAATAAAAAATGATATATATACTGTATATATATGACTGTGTGTATATATGTATATGTGTGTGTGTGTGTGTGTGTGTGTGTATATATATATATGTGTATATATATATATATATATATATATATATATATATATATATATATATATATATATATATATATATATATATATATATATATATATATATATATATATATATATATATATATATATATATATATATATATATATATATATATATATATATATATATATATATATATATATATATATATATATATATATATATATATATATATATATATATATATATATATATATATATATATATATATATATATATATATATATATATATATATATATATATATATATATATATATATATATATATATATATATATATATATATATATATATATATATATATATATATATATATATATATATATATATATATATATATATATATATATATATATATATATATATATATATATATATATATATATATATATATATATATATATATATATATATATATATATATATATATATATATATATATATATATATATATATATATATATATATATATATATATATATATATATATATATATATATATATATATATATATATATATATATATATATATATATATATATATATATATATATATATATATATATATATATATATATATATATATATATATATATATATATATATATATATATATATATATATATATATATATATATATATATATATATATATATATATATATATATATATATATATATATATATATATATATATATATATATATATATATATATATATATATATATATATATATATATATATATATATATATATATATATATATATATATATATATATATATATATATATATATATATATATATATATATATATATATATATATATATATATATATATATATATATATATATATATATATATATATATATATATATATATATATATATATATATATATATATATATATATATATATATATATATATATATATATATATATATATATATATATATATATATATATATATATATATATATATATATATATATATATATATATATATATATATATATATATATATATATATATATATATATATATATATATATATATATATATATATATATATATATATATATATATATATATATATATATATATATATATATATATATATATATATATATATATATATATATATATATATATATATATATATATATATATATATATATATATATATATATATATATATATATATATATATATATATATATATATATATATATATATATATATATATATATATATATATATATATATATATATATATATATATATATATATATATATATATATATATATATGCATGTCTATTCCATATCTACTATAATATTATAAAATGTAATATGTTGCTTGCAAAAAATTATTTTGGCCAGAATAAACTTATGCATTTTTGAATGGCTGTTAATGAAACAAAAAGTAGCTTTTTACTCACATAATGATGTAGTTTTAGCATCTACCAGCAGCAACTAAACCTGGTCGATTACTCAGCAGATGTTTGGACGTTTTGTGATCTCCGGACATCAGTATTGGCAGCAGCCATTGCAAACCACATATTGATCGAGCACTAGTGTCTATCTGTCTGTTTTTGGTTTGTTTTGCGTTATGTTCATTCTCCAGGGCTTTGTCTGCATCTAATTGAACAGTGCGGCTCCTAAGCACTACAGAATCACAGATTGATTGTGTTGGCAGAATGTGGATGTCGGTTTAGTATGCATGTGAAGCGTGAAGAATGCAAATTTCATTGGAACTAAATTTCAGCTGAGCTTCACAGTCGGATTCGCTCCAGGAGCTCGACAACATTATAATGAGAAGCTGAGCTGCTGTCAGTCTCTTGGTGTCTGAAGACATGTTCTCTGTTCGCTCTTCAGCTTCTGATTCATCGTCTTACACAATCACAGTTTTCATGCATGAGAAAATCCCTGAGCATCTACAGTGGGACTGAGAACGTATATTATCTTTTCAATTTCATTAATTATGTATATAATCTATTATTTTGTGTTTATTTTTTTCCTGTTACCATTTTTCCACATCAATATCAAACACCAAACAAATGATTAATTTAACTTTTTGCTGAAAATCTGACTACAATTACAATACTTTTAAAATGTGTTCGGTCCTTTTTGTAGCTTGAAATGGTCATTGATTGAGATAAAAAATCCTCATCAAGAGTCTTCAAACATTTGCCTTTTGTATTGTTTCACAGTAAAATAAATAACATACAGGTTTAGAATGACAAAGATATAATAAATAATAACAATATAATAACATGAGGATATAAGTATATAATG
This sequence comes from Sinocyclocheilus anshuiensis, assembly GCF_001515605.1. Taxonomy (NCBI): domain Eukaryota; kingdom Metazoa; phylum Chordata; class Actinopteri; order Cypriniformes; family Cyprinidae; genus Sinocyclocheilus; species Sinocyclocheilus anshuiensis. The sequence continues at coordinate 987,899 of NW_015549634.1, read as the reverse complement.
ACAAAATGTTACTTTTTGATCGAGTGGTTCTTTAAAATATTGTAACATTTTATATTGTTTTTATTTTATTTTATTTAGTTTTGCAAATGCAGTTCCACAAAGTAAGAGGCAGATGAACAGAGAGGATATAATAATGAGTAAATAATGACAATGTTGAGAATTTTTTTGATTGAACTATTCCTTGAAATATTGTACGTTTTGATATTTATTTGATTTTATTTTGACTTCAGAGTTGCAGATGAACAGAGACGCAAAGTTGAAGATCTTTTTTCCGTTTTTTTTTTTTTTTATGTTGCTTGTACATGAGCTTTTAGATATAATACGTGACCCTGGAGCACAAAACCAGTCATAAGGGTCAATTTCTCGAAATTGAGATGTATGCATCGTCTTAAAGCTGAATAAATAGCTTTCCATTGATGTATGGTTTGTTAGGATAGGACAATATTTGGCTGAGATACAACTATTTGAAAATCTGGAATCTGAGGGTGCAAAAAAATCTAAATATTGAGAAAATCATCTTTAAAGTTGTCCAAATGAAGTTCTTAGCAATGCATATTACTAATCAAAAATTAAGTTTTGATATATTTACAGTAGGAAATTTACTAAATATCTTCATGGAACATGATCTTTACTTAATATCCTAATGATTTTTGGCATAAAAGAAAAATCGATAATTTTGACCCATACAATGTATTGTGGGTTATTGCTACAAATATACCCCAGCGACTTAAGACTGGTTTGTGCTCCAGGGTCACATATATTATTGCCAAAAAACTAAACACTATAAATTGCTCTGGCAGTCCTTAAATCCCTCGGCTCATATTCACCCAGATCATATTAATAGATGACAATTAAAGCAAAGTGAGGAGCTGTCCTCTTTCATGTGTTTCTAAGTTTACATTTAATTTTCTCTCTCTCTCTTCATTCCTGCTTTCCGCCGGACTCACGCTGCTGAAGGAAGTGGAGGTTTGTTTCTGTGTGATGTCTGTGCTTCACCGGAGGCCCTCAGGGGCCCGACTCATTAACAATCTGGTTTACTGCCATTCAACAGCAGTATATGTTCAAACCAATAACACTAATCAAACATCTATAACCCTCTGGTTTACAATTTTAACAGAATTTTGAGTAAATATTGTGTATAACAAAGCAACATTTGAACTATTTGGTCTAGATCAGGATAACATACCTCTTTGAATGTGTTTTATTTTACGTCACGCATGTGATTATATAATGATTTCTCTCTGGTGTTTCTCATCAGGATGACTACATCCGTACACTGGAAGGTCCACAGGCTTCGGATGAAAGTGAGTAACGCAACATACTCTTCGCTTATAAAATCTCAAAACACGTCACATCAGAACCAATGAAAAAAATAAGAAATATTATATGAAAATAAGAAGAAATATTTTGCTCAGAGAAAATGAAGCCTAAATGAATCTTATGTATTTATACTTATTTTGATTTTTATAATAATTATTATTAAATAATATTTTTTTTACATCACTGTAGTTTTTTTGTAATGCCTTTAAGCTGATTCAAACCAAAATTGTACTACAATTGTTGTTGTTTTTTTAAAAATTAAAATTCATTCACATTACAATGAGAAAATTGTCATGAAAATATTACAATGCAAAAACAGTTATTGATGGTACTAAAAATAAGCTTTTTTTTAATTCAAAGTGTAATTTTATTTTATTTTATTAAATTTTATGGAGACATTACCATAAAAAAATGATGCCTTTAGCACATTAAAATTAGAGTTGAAAAGGATTGTCAGTGTCATTTTAGTATCATTGAGATACTATTGCACTTTTAATTAGTTTTTAAATATTTTTTTATTTAAATTTTTAAGTTTTAGAAATTGTTGTATTTCTGTCTTTTTTTTTTAATATATCTACATAGTTTTTATTAATTTTTTATTTCAGTTTCAATGTAGTTTTCAGTTTTTAACACAGCAAGTTAATGATAAAAGGTACTTTTATATATATTATATATATTTTATATTATTTCAGTTAATGTTTATGTTTTGTTTGTTTGTTTTAATTTACTCTAACTATAATAACCCTGTCCAGAGCCAACTCAAAATCTAATCAACTCTATGTATTTCTTAATGTAAATATATATATATATATTTCTGGATAAATCTGCTCAGTGTGCATCCGAAGCGCTCTGACTGTATTTCCATTTTTACACAAATATAATCCGTCTTCACTATAAATGCATTTGTTCTTCTGCTCGTAACATCAGAGATGAAGCATCAATCTGTCCATCATGATATAGAAAAAGAATTAAAGGTCACGACCATGGGCTTTTAATGTGCACTGAAAAAAACATTTTGAAACCGTTTTCACTCAGTAAAAAATTATAGCTGTATAGATGCAGACATTTGATGCTTTTGTGATGATTAGCATGGTTTGCACTTTGCCTTTTTGACCAAAAAAAAACCTTTTACTCAAATTTAAACGTCTTTATGAATGAGTCACTGAATCATTGGCTCACTCGATTGTTCAATTGGCTGATTCATTCAGAAATAAAGTAAGTGACTCTCTTTATGAATGAATCACAGAATCATTGGCTCACTTGATTCATTCAAGCGGCTGATTCATTCAGAAACAAAGCAAGTGAGTGTCTTTATGAATGAGTCACAGAATCATTAGCTCACTTGATTTGTTCAAACGGCTATAATACTATTACATCTCAAGAAGACACAAAGGACGAATATAAAGATACAGTTTCAATGCTTTCAAATGAAGAGAGGTTTAGAGCCAGTAAACTTTTGTTTGTGAATGTGAAATTTAGCCAACAGCAAACACAAATTAACTCTTTTTACTCAAATTTAACCACCTCATCCTGTAAATACGGCATACGTCTTTGTAGTTCTCTTGTGTTCTGGTGACTGCATTTTTCATATTTATCCCCAGACATTTGGATTCTTCTGCTCTGTTTGAACACGTGTGTAATCTGTCACGCTTACAGTGAATATTTCATGCCTATATTGAATTCCTAAAACTCTATTACTGGAGAATGTGTCTGTCTGCTGCTGGCCAGTGACTCTAAACTAGTGTTGTCATATTGACTTCACGACCTGCAGACAATTCTGCATTACTGTCTGAAATCCCATCTAATGTGGCAGTAATTACAGGGCCAGCGGGACTCAACACACATCAGATCGTGGGCTTTTGTTTGAGAGCGCAGATTAAAAAGGGTAAAAACGGGATCTTGAGGTTTTTACAAGAGCGGCTTTGCATAATTTAATTCAGCAGCTCCCTTTGGTCAAATGAACTGATTTATAGTTGGATCTAGTGTGAATTTTCACTGTAGTATTGTTTCAACTAGAGCTGCCAAGCAATTAAAATGTTTACCTTGTGTGCTGATTAATTATTCAAATTAATTAAAAAAATTTAAAAAAGAAATTACACCAAAAGATCATTATTGTTGAATAAAGCATTGAATACCCGTTTTAAAAATAGCTTTAAAAAGTCTTTTTGATTCAGCATTCATAAATAAAGATAATAAAATGGGTATTAATGTTAAAAAAAAAAAAAAACATATGATGAAATATGTTGAAATATGAAATGATTCTCTAAATATGTAACCAAAAAAATGCCATTAGGAGGCAGCGAGTCACTGTCTTAATGAGTGAGTCATTTAATCATTCATTCAACCGATTCATTCAAACGGCTGATTCATTCAGAAACGAAGCAAGTGACTGTCTTTATGAATGAGTCACTGAATCATTTGCTCACTCGATTCATTCAAACACCTGATTTATTCAGAAATTAAGCAAGTGACTCTATTTATGAATGAATCACAGAATCAATTGCTCACTCAATTCATTCAAACACTTGATTTAATCAGAAATGAAGCAAGTGAGTGTCTTTATGAATGAGTCACTGAATCATTAGCTCACTTGATTTGTTCGTTTAAAGAACTGATTCATTCAGAAACAAAGCAAGTGTCTGTTATTATGAATGAGTCACTGAATCATTGGCTCACTCAGTTTGTTCAATGTGAATGTGAAATTTAGCCAACAGCAAACACAAATTAACAATGTAATATTTCCCTATATTCTCTTTTGAGTATTCAAATAATCCAAAGAAAGCGTCTTTAAAACAAAAAGAAAAGTCACTTTCAAAATAAGATTGAATAAACATTAAAAAATCTGACCAAAATGTTTCTGTATAGGTGCATTGCCCAAACAAATGAATGAAATCTTCTTCAGAGGAATGACAAAAACAGCAGTTCACTTCAGCCAGTGACTGTTTAGAAACGAGTCTTTAAGTCATTGATTCACTTGATTCGGTCAAAACCGTGGATTCATTCAGTAACGAATCATTGACAGGGCAGTGCCTTAAATGCCTTAATCATTTTAACACATTACTCTTTCCAAATTAACATGTTAAACGTATTACAGCTCTAGTTTTAAAGGGATATTTCACCCAAAAATGAAAATTGTGTCATTAATTACTCACCCTCACGTCGTTCCAAACCCGACCTTCGTTCATCTTCGGAACACAAATTGAGGTATTTTTAACGAAATCCGAGAGCTCTGTTTACATGAAGCGGAAGCAAGCGCATGCGTCGTAATACTCTCCACAATTGTTGAATAAAGTCGTTATTTTTATTTTCTTTGAGCACAAAAAGTATTCTTGTAGCTTTGCAAAATTGTGGTTGAACCCCTGATGTCACATGGACTATTATACCGATGTCCTTACTACGTTTGTGGACCTGGGAACATTTCAGTTGTGTTGTTGTCTATGAAGGGTCAGAGAGCTCTCGGATTTCATCAGAAATATCTTAATTTGTGTTCTGAAGATGAACGAAGGTCTTACGGGTTTGGAACGACATGAGGGTGAGTAATTAATGACAGAATTTTCATCTTTGGGTGAACTGTCCCTTTAAGCAGCCACATGTTCGTGCGAATAAAACCCTCAACATATTTTTACTAGGGATGTAAAAATCACTCAACTCACGATTCGATTCACGATTTTATTTTTTACAAAATGAGATTTAAGACAAATTATAAATTAAATGTGTCCTTTTATTATTGCTAGGACAAAATACTGTACGTTTCTTTGTGAAATTGAAATATAACACTATAATAATATACTAATATAGCACTTGTAAATTATTGCTATTTTGTTGGTTTTGATTGCTTCTATTGTCCTCATTTGTTAGTCACTTTGTATAAAAGCATTTGTTAAATGACAAAATGTAAATATAATGTAAATGTAAATAACAAGTTATTTTTTTTTATTTTAAAACAAGCCCCAACAAACTAAGGCTTTGTCTGAGCTCTTTCCATTTAAAATTAGAGGCAACCACTGCATTTTAATCATGATCCAAACAAAGATGCTGCATACATGCAACATGAGCAGTTTTTAATCTAAATTAGATTGTATAATTTCGAAATTTGAAGCAAAAGCAGAATGGTTTGACCAGTTTTGTGAGACTATGCATAAAAAAATATCTGCATGAAACAGAAACAGCAGACGAGCTGAACGAGACGCAGATTCACTCTCTGCCAGCAGGTGGCGCTTAAAGCGCTTCCTTGGTTACCGCTGTAAACAAAGCAGCGCTGCGCTTATGAACAGCAATGATACAGTGTTTCCTTGGTTACCGCTGTAAACAAAGCAGCTCTGCACTTATGAACATCAATGATGCAGAGTTTCCTTGGTTACCGCTGTAAACAAAGCAGCGCTGCACTTATGAACAGCAATGATACAGTGTTTCCTTGGTTACCGCTGCAAACAAAGCAGAGCTGCGCTTATGAACAGCAATATGCATTATACAGAGGCAAGAGGAAAAGAAAAAATACCATCGAAAGACAGTAAGTTCCCCTCAGACATACATTCATATAAACTCCTACCCCTAACTGAATCGCGATTTGTTTAGCATCTCAACCGATTTGAATCGTCACATATTTAAATCGATTTTCAACCGGCTGGCGGTTAATCATTACATCCCTACTTTTTACCTTGGGATATGAAGATCTAAACATCTCTAGTTGTCATAGTGAGCCTTTAGGAATCAGAATGGGATAAATGCGCCAAAAAATACGAGTAAATGTGGATGGATACAGCGAGAGTCCTGCGCTAAATTAAACACCTTCGACACTTTGCACCTCTTTCTCTGTGACTCTCAGTGTGGCTGCTCTCATAAATTTATGAAGCTTGTAAGTGTGCTACAAATCATATCATAGCGCAGGAATTGCAGCACGCTCATGTTTCCATGGAAACACCTCCAGCGCAGCTCCGAGGCGCGGAGGGAGATGTGATGGCCTGCATACGGTCACAGAAATCACAGGCATTACTCACCTCACAGGGTTTGAGCGTAACAATAACCCACCGAGACAGTGCTGTGTGTGTGCTGATGTGAATGTACAGTCAGACGGTCATTATCATAATATAAACCCCAACAGCATGAACATATCATCACATCGCAGTACTGTAATGTGCATGTCAGGGTTTCACAGTCATGCAAAATTTTAAAATTGTGACTCTTTCCAATTCTGGAAAAGTCATACATTTTCTGTAGTCAATATATATGTAATATTTTATATATTTCAGCTGAAAAATGTTTCATCATCTGTATATGAATGTATTGTCCATTACATGATTTTAAGTAAATAGTAAAGTTTACGAAATCCCAGATATAAAGTTTAAAAAAGTTTAGGTGGATAAATAATTACAATAAAATTATAATACAATTATAGTAAAATAAAAAGTAATAAATAACTCCATGTATTAAAATGTTTTATTTAATATGTTAATACACAGTGTTACACATTTTAAAAATAAATAAAAACTAAATATTAGATGAAAAGCTTAAACTTAAAAACTCTTTAAAAATAAATAAAGGTTCTCTTGGTAGAGAAGTGCTAAACCTAATAAAACTAAAAGAATTAAAAAATATTATTTGATTTATATATTTGTATTACAAGTATTATTATTAAATTAATAATAAAATTATTAGTAAATTAAAGCTAACTATAAATATTAAATCTAATAAAGACAAAAAGCACATAACAAAACACATAAATAAACTTTAGGGTTATTGGTTAGTTTGTTATTTAGTTAGTTAGTTATACATTCCGTCAATATAATTTTCCATAATTTTGATTTGTCTTTCTATCCAGTAATCACAAACTGAAAATGTAATTTAAATTAATTAGTTAAAAGATGTGGAAACCCTGTATATACTGCTGTTTTATACTATCATAGTATTTACTTTCCAATGTACTTTAAAGGAGACATATTATGCCCCTTTTTACAATATGTAATATAAGTCTCTGGTGTCCCCAGAAGGTGTTATATATTCTGCAGAATGGAGCAGAAATATCCTGTCAGGTTCACGGTTTGTTTATCAGTGAATAATAATCTGAATAATCATGGTGTCATTGCTGATATTTGTATGAAAGCATGTTTTCTCTGTGTTTTCTCTCGGGAATGGATGTTTCTGTGTGGTGTTCTGTCTTTGGCCTGTAGTTGTTTGCAATCTTGTTTATCGGTTTATCATCACACACAGAAAACAGATGGCACATTCTCTGCAGAAATGCCACTTCTAGCCCCATCCCTTCTCTTTCCTGAGGTGTTTTCTCTTCTCTAGTGTAGTTTTGAATTATTCATAATCAGTGCTCAGATAGATGAAAAGATATTCAGAATTTCTGTTTCCCATAAAAGTGTTCGAATGAGATTGTAAAATCTGCTTTATTTAGAGCGTCATATTCCTGTAACATTTATAAGGGCACAGTAGTGATCTGATCAATATTATTCCTTTAGTAATTTGGTGCAAACTTCTATAATAAGGAGGAATTCACTAATGTGACTTGCACCTGCTGGTAGCACCGCTCATTTGCAGGCACATGTTGGTTTAGCTCCTGATTCGCTAATTGAATTATGCAAATCAAGTAACGAGTCCATCAAAAGCCGTGCTGACCGTAGTTTCCTCGCAGGCCGGTTCTGAGAGCAGGATCTGATCCAGACACCTGCAGCAGCTCTTTAACATCGCTTATAAAGCTCTGCTCCATCATCTGATGAAGAACCAATGCTGATCAATACAAGATGAAAAGCAAATGCTGCTTTATCCATCATAAGAGAAATGCAGTTATTCTTATTTGAGTTTTCTGAGTGTGTATGTCAGGGTTGCAAAATGTGCGATTTTAAAATAGGATAGATAGATAGATAGATAGGTGGACGGACGGACGGACGGACGGACGGACGGACGGACGGACGGACGGACGGATAGGTAGATGGATAGATGGATGGATAGATGGATGGATAGACGGATAGGTAGACGGATAGATAGGTAGATAGATAGACAGATAGGTAGATAGGTAGATAGATAGACAGATAGGTAGATAGATAGGCGGACAGATAGATAGGTAGATAGATAGGTAGACGGGTAGATAGATAGATAGATAGACAGATAGATGGGTAGACGGGTAGACGGGTAGACGGATAGACGGATAGACGGATAGACGGATGGACAGATGGACAGATGGACAGATGGACAGATGGACAGATGGACAGACGGACAGACGGACAGACGGACGGATAGACGGATAGACGGATAGACAGACGGATAGACGGATAGACGGATAGACAGATAGACAGATAGATAGACAGATAGATAGATAGATAGATAGATAGATAGATAGATAGACGGACAGACAGGTAGATAGATGGACAGACGGACGGATAGATAGACAGACAGATAGATAGATAGATAGATAGATAGATAGATAGACGGACAGACAGGTAGATAGACGGACAGACGGACGGATAGATAGACAGACGGACGGATAGATAGACGGATAGATAGACGGACGGACGGACGGACAGATAGATAGACGGATAGATGGATAGATAGATGGATAGATAGACGGATAGATGGATAGATAGACGGATAGATAGACGGATAGATGGATAGATAGACGGATAGATAGATAGATAGACGGACGGACGGACAGGTAGATAAATGGATAGATAGATAGATAGACGGATAGATAGACGGATAGATAGACGGATAGATAGATGGACGGACGGACGGACGGATAGATAGATAGATAGATGGATAGATAGACGGATAGATGGATAGATAGACGGACGGACGGACAGGTAGATAAATAGATAAATAGATAGATAGATAGATAGATAGATAGATAGACGGACAGACGGACGGATAGATAGACAGACAGATGGATAGATAGACGGATAGATAGACGGACAGACGGACGTAGATAGATGGATAGATGGATAGATGGATAGATAGATAGATAGACGGACAGACAGGTAGATAGACGGACAGACGGACGGATAGACAGACAGATGGATAGATAGATGGATAGATAGACGGACGGAAGGACGGACAGATAGATAGACGGATAGATCGATGGATAGATAGACGGATGGATAGATAGATAGATAGATAGACGGACGGACGGATAGATAGATAGACGGATAGATAG
>NW_015549634.1:973123-978291 GCF_001515605.1 Sinocyclocheilus anshuiensis | reverse complement strand
ATAGGTAGATGGATAGATGGATAGATGGATAGATAGATAGATAGATAGATAGATGGATAGACGGATAGACGGATAGACGGATAGACGGATAGACAGATAGATAGACGGATAGATAGACGGACGGACGGATAGGTAGATAGATAGATAGATAGATAGATAGATGGATAGACGGATAGACAGATAGACGGATAGACGGATAGACAGATAGACAGATAGACGGATAGACGGATAGACGGATGGACGGATGGACGGATGGACGGATGGATGGATGGATAGATAGACGGATAGATAGACGGACGGATAGATAGACGGACGGATAGATAGACGGACGGATAGATAGACGGACGGATAGATAGACGGACGGATAGATAGACGGACGGATAGATAGACGGACGGATAGATAGACGGACGGATAGACGGACAGACAGGTAGATAGACGGACAGACGGACGGATAGACGGACAGACGGACGGATAGACAGACAGATGGATAGATAGACGGATAGATAGACGGACGGAAGGACGGACAGATAGATAGACGGATAGATAGATGGATAGATAGACGGATAGATAGATGGATAGACGGACGGACGGACAGGTAGATAGATAGATAGACGGATAGATAGACGGATAGATAGATAGATAGACGGACGGACAGGTAGATGGATAGATGGATAGACGGATAGATAGATAGATAGATAGACGGACAGACAGGTAAATAGATGGACAGACGGACGGATAGATAGACAGACGGATAGATAGACAGACAGATGGATAGATAGACGGATAGATAGACGGACAGACGGACGGACAGATAGATAGACAGATAGATAGATAGATAGATAGATAGATAGATAGACGGATAGATAGATAGACGGACGGACGGACAGGTAGATAGATAACTAGATAGATAGACAGACAGATAGATAGACGGATAGATAGACGGACGGACGGACAGGTAGATGGATGGATAGATAGATAGACGGATAGATAGATAGATAGATAGATAGATAGATAGACGGACGGACGGACGGACGGACGGACAGGTAGATAGATAGACAGACGGACGGACGGACGGACAGGTAGATGGACGGACAGGTAGATGGATGGATAGATAGATAGACGGATAGATAGACAGACAAACAGACAGACAGATAGATGGATAGATAGATAGATAGATGGATAGATAGATAGATAGACAGACGGACGGACGGACAGGTAAGGTTCCCAAAAAGACTCATGGCTGTATTAGATCAAAAGGGTGCTTCTACTAAATACTGAGCAAAGGGTCTGAATACTTAGGACCATGTGATATTTCAGTTTTTCTTTTTTAATAAATCTGCAAAAATGTCAACAATTCTGTGTTTTTCTGTCAATATGGGGTGCTGTGTGTACATTGAGGAAAAAAAATTAACTTAAATGATTTTAGCAAATGGCTGCAATATAACAAAGAGTGAAAAATTTAAGGGGGTCTGAATACTTTCCGTACCCACTGTAGATCGACAGACGGACGGACGGACGGACGGATGGATGGACAGACAGATAGATAGATAAAAAATAAGTAACTCCATGTATTAAACTAATATTTTTTATTTAATACTTTAATAAATATTAATAATAATTTTATTTTTATAAATGATATTAAAAAATAACACTCCACGTTTAAATATAAAGAAATGATAAATAAAATATTCATATTAAATAAAAAATGTAAACATTTAAAAAATGTTGCTTAAATAAGCTGAAGTTTAAGTACTAAAATTATATATAAAAAAAAAAACTGAAATAAAAATAAATTAAGGCTAAATCGAAATATATAGAATATCTAATAAAAAGAACAAAAGCAAATAAATACGTAAAACTTTAACAAAAAATAAAAAGAAAAGATAGTTAAACATTCTGTCAGTGTAATTTTCAAGAGTTTTATCCACATGCATCACAAACAGCTGAAAATCTCATGAAAATCCATTTGTTAAAAGATGTGGAATAACCGCAGATAAAAATCAAATGCTGCTTTGTCCTCCAAAGTGAAATGTGACTTTTCATATTTCAATTTTCTGCATGTAAAAACATTTAATCTTTCATTACACTGTAAGCATTTTGCATGCACTTGTTGAGTTCTCCTGGGTCTGACGGTGGTCTTTTGCAGGTCTGGACACCACGAAGGATCCGTGTCAGAAGGTGAAGTGCAGTCGTCATAAAGTGTGTGTGGCTCAGGGATATCAGAGAGCGATGTGTGTGAACCGCAAGAAACTCCAGCACAGGTCAGTCTCGCTCGTATCAGCAGTCACAGTGTCCGAATAGAGTTTTCTTGACCATTTGCATCTTTTCTTTGACCTTTACAATGAAACGTTAAAAAGAACATAATTTATTCAAAATAGAAATCTTTTCTAACAATGTAAGTCTTTACTATTACTTTGCATCAATTTAACATATCCGTGCTGAATAAAAGTATTAATTTCTTTCAAAAAAAAGAAAGAAAAAATGTTATGACCTCAAACTTTTGAACAGTAGTGTATATTGTTTTGAATAAAAGCTGTTCTTTTTAACGTTTTATTCATCAAAGAATCCTGAAAAAAGTATCAGGTTCCAAAAAGAAATATTAAGTAGCACAACTGTTTCTAACAGTAATAATAAATCAGCATATTAGAATGATTTCTGAAGATCATGTGACACTGAAGACTGGAGTAATGATGCTGAAAATACAGCTGCGCATCACAGAAATAAATTACATTCTAACAGATCCACATAGAAAACAGCTGTTTTACATTGTAATAATATTTGACAATTTTACTGTATTTTTGATCAAATAAATGCAGCCTTGATGAACAAAAGAGACTTCTTTCAAAAACAATAAAAATCTTACTGATCCCAAACTTTTGAACGACAGTTTATGTATATATAAATTAAAAAAAGAAGTTTGCATATTGTTTTTTGTTGAGCATCATATTTTATACATAATTTTATGGCTCATAGATTTTTATCATGTTGATCATTTAGAGGCCTTAGAAATGTGTATTAATTATGAAACAAAAATAAAATCAAACACTTTAATTAAAAATACAAAAATACAAAATATATTAATTATAATATTCTCTTTCGGTCAAAAATAAAAGGTTTTGAAAATATTGTTTAATATAATTTAAAAAAAAATCATATGTTCTAATGTTTTCACTTTTTATAATTAATGAGAAGTATTAATGTTAAAGGTTTACCTTTTACCTGTTTTATTGATTGATTGATTGATTGATTGATTGATTGATTGTCATCGTGTGATTTTTGGTGAATTGTATTAAATCCAATTATGGTCAGTTTGTCCCGGAACATATTGATGGTAGCCAGAATTTCAACATAATACAAGAGATATCAGTTAAATTGAGATTATAAGATACTCTATAGAAGATTTAATGATCCAGTCATGTGCTTAACATTTATCGCTTCAGATATTGTAATAATGTATTTTAAACATGAACATCTATTTAAATAGAAGTACAAATGAACTCAAATGTACTTTAGTGTTTAGTGTTAATGGCTTATGTCTCTTTCGGTCTCTGTTCATTAGTTTATGAACGCACCGAACGTTTCTCATCGATGTGTGTGAGTGAGAGACTTTCAGCATTATCTGGTCCGCAGAGCTTTAGTGTAATCGGCAAAAACTAATGGGTCAGAACATTATAACCCGCTGTGTTGTTCCTATCTGCCGAAACGATCATTCATCTCTGAGTGTGTGTGTAATAGTGTTATTATCTGTGTGTGTGTGAGAGAGATAGTTTTTATTCAGTCAGTGTCATCTGACTAATGCACAAGCTTCACTTTCACTGTTCCTGAAAATAGTCCCAGCTAGGTAACTTCCAATAAGCCTAAAAGAACATAATTTATTCAAAATAGAAATCTTTTCTAACAATGTAAGTCTTTACTATTACTTTGCATCAATTTAACATATCCGTGCTGAATAAAAGTATTAATTTCTTTCAAAAAAAAGAAAGAAAAAATGTTATGACCTCAAACTTTTGAACAGTAGTGTATATTGTTTTGAATAAAAGCTGTTCTTTTTAACGTTTTATTCATCAAAGAATCCTGAAAAAAGTATCAGGTTCCAAAAAGAAATATTAAGTAGCACAACTGTTTCTAACAGTAATAATAAATCAGCATATTAGAATGATTTCTGAAGATCATGTGACACTGAAGACTGGAGTAATGATGCTGAAAATTGATTGATTGATTGATTGATTGATTGATTGATTGATTGATTGATTGATTGATTGATTGATTGATTGATTGATTGATTGATTGATTGATTGATTGATTGATTGATTGATTGATTGATTGATTGATTGATTGATTGATTGATTGATTGATTGATTGATTGTCATCGTGTGATTTTTGGTGAATTGTATTAAATCCAATTATGGTCAGTTTGTCCCGGAACATATTGATGGTAGCCAGAATTTCAACATAATACAAGAGATATCAGTTAAATTGAGATTATAAGATACTCTATAGAAGATTTAATGATCCAGTCATGTGCTTAACATTTATCGCTTCAGATATTGTAATAATGTATTTTAAACATGAACATCTATTTAAATAGAAGTACAAATGAACTCAAATGTACTTTAGTGTTTAGTGTTAATGGCTTATGTCTCTTTCGGTCTCTGTTCATTAGTTTATGAACGCACCGAACGTTTCTCATCGATGTGTGTGAGTGAGAGACTTTCAGCATTATCTGGTCCGCAGAGCTTTAGTGTAATCGGCAAAAACTAATGGGTCAGAACATTATAACCCGCTGTGTTGTTCCTATCTGCCGAAACGATCATTCATCTCTTAGTGTGTGTGTAATAGTGTTATTATCTGTGTGTGTGTGAGAGAGATAGTTTTTATTCAGTCAGTGTCATCTGACTAATGCACAAGCTTCACTTTCACTGTTCCTGAAAATAGTCCCAGCTAGGTAACTTCCAATAAGCCTATTTTCAGGCGCTGCATAATATCATTGCAAAAATATAGAAACTCTTTGGTCATTTGAGCGAGATGCTAACTGTCTAATCAGATTCAACGATCTATGCTAAGCTACAGCTAAAAGTGCTACCGCCAGACCCGGAGATCGGCTGAATGGATTAAAAAACGGTAAAACTCAACTGTTTAACTCTAGGGGAGTTGGAAAATTAGCCTA
>NW_015549634.1:972561-973024 GCF_001515605.1 Sinocyclocheilus anshuiensis | reverse complement strand
AAATTTTTAACTCTAGGGGAGTTGGAAAATTAGCCTATTTTCAAAAATAGTGGAGTGTTCCTTTAAGGTTGATTCAATGTTACTCTTAATGAAAACACACACACACACACAACATCAGCAATGCTACAATGACAAAGTGGCTTATATTAAACATAAAACTTTTATGAACAGAACGAATAAGACTGATGTGCCAGCGTTGTAACACAAATTAATTAAAGTTTTTTTGGATTTTCCCCTTACTTTAAACGAATGCTTATGGCTCATTATTATTAAAGAGGTCATATGATGCTTTTTTTAAAGATCATTATTTTGTGTATTTGGTGTATCAGAATATGTTGACATGCTTTAATGTTAAAAAAACACATTATTTTTCAAATACTGTACATTATTGTAAATGAGATATAAATAACTCCATGTGTTTATATTGTAACCAGGGCCGTTTCTGAGCATAAGGGTTCCTCGG